>NC_060270.1:42217857-42422660 GCF_021613505.1 Equus quagga
CATTACTGGATTATCTCCACAGTTCTCTAACTGGTCCTCCACCTCTAGTCTTGCTTTGCTGTCACACTGTTCAAAATACACTGCAGGATACTACCACATACCTAGATAAAGGCTAAAATGAAAAAGACAATACCGAAGTTGGCAAGGATGTGGGGCAACTGGAACTTCTTAGACTGCTGGTGGGAGTGTGAATGGGAACAGGTCCTGGGAGAAATGTTTAGCAGTATCAACTAAAGGTGAAGAGCAGCCCTTCCACCCAGCAAATCCACTCCTACTGTACTCAACAGAAATGAATACACATCTGCACCCAAAGACTAGTATGAGATGCTCATAACAACATTGTTAATAGCCCAAATCTGGACATAGCCCCACTGTCCATCTCAATAGTAGAACTGATAAATTGTGGTATACTCATACAGTGGGATACTGCACAGCAACAGGAGCGAATGAACTCCAACTTTACCACACATGGATGAATTTCACAAACATAACAGTGAGCAGAAGCCAAACGCCAAAGCACACACACCAGTGTGTTCCATTCATGTGAAATGCAGAACCAGAGAAAATTTATCAACAGTTTTAGAAGTCAGGATAATGGTTATCTTTGGGGAAGGGGTGCATTAATGACAGGAAGGGAGTATGGAGGGGTCTTCTGGGGAGCTGGCAATGTTGTGTTTCCTGACCTGGGTGCTGGTGACATGGCTGTGTTCACTTTGTGAAATCCAACAAGTTGTACACTTATTCTATGTCTATATTATATTTCAATAAAATTTATAAAATAAACAAAATAAAACTCCCACTGTTCTGATTATGTCACCTGCCTGCGTAGAAACCCCAAATGGTTCTCCACAGCTTTAAGTTAAGATTCAAACTTCTTAGCTTCCTATATGAGCTTTTACAATCTGACCCCATATATTCCTCCAGCCCCATCTCCCACCCATCCCTGGTAAGTACCCTATGCTCCAGCCCCACTGGATTTTTTTAACCATTACTTCAGTTTGCCATGAGATTGCATGTCGTCAAGACTTTGCTTCTTTTGTTCCCTCTGCTTGCAGTAAGTGTCCACATTCATCAACTTGATGACCCAGCTCAAATGAAATACCACTTCCTTTAACAAACCTTTCCTGACTTACCTGGACAGATGTATTTGCTTCTGCCGAGCTCGGATTGCTATTAAAACACAGCTTCCCTCATTCGAAGTAGACCCTTATCTGTATTTGCCAAATTAATGATTTCTTTGTGAACAGGGTAACCTGAAATAATGGCATTCATATTTCAAAGCACCTTCTCACGTGGACACATGCAGAGACTGTCACTAGGAATATCATGGGCTTTCCTGTTTCTCATTCTGTTCACCTAGTGCTGCTGCCCCACCTCTAGCAAAGGAAGAGCATCTTTGTGGGCTTCAAAGCTTTTATGTGGCTACATTATTTACCAGTGCTATCTCTTGATGGTTCCGGTAGCAGCTGCAGACTAAAGATAACTTTATTTTGCTCTTATCTTTTGGGGGGATGGGAGGAAATAAGAAAGATACATGTATTTGTTTATTTCAAGTTAAAATAATATTTTAATCTATAAAGTATGAGCAAAAATAAAATAGGGTCAAATTCTGCCGTATTCTTAGGACTTGCTATGCTTCTTGGGCCACATTTCATTCTTCCAGTTGCATCTTGAGAGAAGTTTCTAGATGTCAAGATTTCATTTTTGCAGGATTTAGGTTTCTGCATGTGAACTTGTTCACACTGTATGGCTCAGGAATAATCTTCCAATGTTCTAGCCAGTTATTGCATTAGGAATAAATACATATTAAGAGATTAATAGTGGCTTGTGAGAATTCACCTTTATGTCAAAACACACTAATACATGTATGGAGAGAAAGAGAAAAAGTAGACTATGTAAAAATTTGTTTATGAGCCCCCAGGGCTGTAATGGAGAATCAGAAACAAGTGAACAAAAACTTACCCTAATTTGACTGGACACCTTTTGGATTTTTTTTCCTTGTCATTTTATATATGCCAACTCAAAGCCTCCCAGTTTCTCCAGCCTCTGCAATTACAGTCGCCTAATTCTGTGTCTACCCTGGAGATATGAATGAGCTAAAAAGAGACTTTCTAATCAACTCTTATAATTATGCATTCAGATGGAAAATACTGATAACTAAATCTTATTCTTAGTTATGAGCTTTGCATATTTGGACGTAGATGGGTGGGCTGCAACGCACAGTATAATGTATGTCTAGATGTGGGATATGCCAGTGACCCTCCTGAGCGGGCATCTCAACAAGCCTTGGTTTTCAAAGGGTGTCTGAAAATATTAAAAGAAAATTAACGCGTTAGGGTTCGTATAGTGCTATTCACATTGTTCATATTTACTTTAAGGTGCTGTCAGATCCTTCCCAGGCAGTTAGGACCATTTTGTAACCTGAAGCACAGTGTAGTGGAACTGCTGTGCTAAACTGCAGTATAGGGATGAGGATCAGCTCACAGCAGGTCGCCATCAGAGCAGAGCTTGACTGACACCCAGCTCATTGACTGCTGGCTGAAGCTGCTCCCCTTGACCTGCTCTCATTGTTTCTACAGGATCGTGCTACCTTACAGAACTCAAAGGTGTTCAATAAAACACCTCCCCTCTGATTGTAGATTGCTGTAAAGATGTTGGATGCCTTGGTCTCCTATGGACCAATACAAAGTGAATACTCTCCTTCTCACCCTCTCCTGCAGCCCTTGGTAAAACCTGGCTGCTGTGCTGATGGCACAAGCATACATCCTCCCCTAGTGTGGCTCCAAGACCCTGAGCACACTCCCAGTGGGTCTCCAGAATTAAGCTTACTAATTGCTACAACCAGGCAGCATTTTACCCAAGTACCTCATGAAGGGTATCCATCCCCTAATTGTTGTTCACCTGTTGAAAGGGGAGTTGCTTGGGGAAGTGAAGGCAGTACGGCCTTTGAAGCCCCAGAACCCTGGGTTTCAGTCCTATGAGCTCTGCCATTCGGTAGTTGCCTCTTGGAGTCTCAGGCATTCCTTGAAAGTACATTCCTTATGGGTTATTTGGGGATTTAGTGACACTCATGCAAATTTGCCCAGCACATAATAAAAATTCAAAACTAGTTTGAACCAAAAAGTTGTGTCCATTAAAGCTCAAGAACTTCATATCCTATGCAATTTAAAGGTCCTCACACTATTAATGATTCAGAATGTGCTGGGGAACTAATTCAGTCTTCCATCTTCACCCATTTAACGTCAGCACAGGGCCTTGTAGTTCAAGTGAGACATTTTTGTCAAATGTATCTAGTAATGTGCTAGGTGCTCCTCCACTTAGAAAAATCTGTTTTTACCCACTTTTCAATCTATGATTTTGGCCATTTTAAAAAAATATTGGGAAGGGTTTTTGGGTTCCGGGGGGGTAGGCTGAGCCTGCATTTGCTGAGCATAGTGGATAAATGAATGAATGAACGATTGGGTCAGAGAGCGCTGGTGATTCTATACAGTTTCATCATCTAAAGAAAACAAAAGTCACCAAGTCACGTCCTGCTGTCAGCAGGCACACGACATCATCCTTACATTTAAAGGGCAGGATGTCCATTTTGGACTGTCAGAGTTCCAAGTTCACGTTTTGGGTCTGCTGTTGACTCACAGTCTGACTCTGGACAATTAAAATTAGCTTTGAAATTGAGGGAGAGGGGATAATATTTGTCATGGGAGGATCAACTAATTAATTTGTATGACAGTATTTCATAGAACTAAGGGGGTAATGAGTATGATCATTAAAGCAAATTAGTTAATATTTCAAAAGTGAAAGCAAGACTACTATGTGGATGAGATTTGTGATTCAGGATCCTTAGGGTAAAGAGTGCATGAGGGACATGATAACCAGCAACTTGTTACTTCAGTGAGGTAGCACGACGCCTTGAGAAGGTTGTGTTGCCTAGAAAGAGAACATTACCAATAGATATTGACTCTAGATTGAAAACTACACAAAGACACATCAGCTCTGGGTGCCATATACTGCTCTATCTCTCTCTCTCCCTCTCTTTTTCTCTCCAGTTCCTAAGCATGATTTTTGTCCTTCTGAGGTTTTGATGAGCTTCCTCAAAACACGAGACTTCAGAGGCACAGAAGAGGTGATTAGAAAAGAACTTGGAGGTCCTGTGGTTCTATATCTCAATCTCACCAATTCCAGTCTGGTGAGAATGATTCCCATAATTTCCCTGACGTGGGCTTATCTACGCTACTAGCAAGTGAAGTCAACCTGCTTATTCTACACTCATTGGTCTCAGTTCTGCCCTAGAATATTATACAGAAAAAAATCTGCTTGAAGTCAGCTGTCATGTCCCTATGAGTTCTTGTCTCTTTCAGTGAGACAGCCCGGTTTCTTCATAATTCTATCTCCAGCAGGGATACCTGTCCTCTCTCCACTCTGCCCTGACTTCTCTGGACATGCTCCAATTTGTCCAGTTAGTCCAAAGTCAAGGGCAATGCTTTGCACTGGTGAAATTCAATATGCTGGGTTGACTCAGTTGGCTCCCTGCTTTCACATCCCTCCTGTCCCACTGCAGTGGCCCCAGCAGCCCTACCTGAGGACCCAGCCCTGCAGGACCCTTGGGACAGTTCTGACCTTTGTCAACAGACTCTTAGGAGCTCTGGTTTGGTCACTCTTGTGATTCATCAGTACGTCAGCCTGACTGCTAAGCCTATTCTGGGCTCGTGTGACTCAACTAGAGTAAGTGGATTTTCATTAAACTCACGTAATTAAGTTCTTTTCATTCATCTATCCATCCTCCATAAACTGTTTATTTAAAATCTGTAATGTTAGGGTCTAGGTATTTAAAGATATATAAATCATAGCATCTGCCTTCAAAGAGTTTCTAGTCTAGTGGGAGAGATGTGTCTAGACACTCATTGTATAAAGACAGAGCTTGGTAAAGCACTTTAAGAGAACCATAAAAATCAGCATGGAACTTCATTTACCTCTATCTGGGTCTTATTCTGCTCCTCTGGGTCTGAGTTCTTGCCATCCTGGGACCCTGTCTGCTCATGGCAGGCCATCTGGCACTGAGTGCTGGCTGGGTCAACCTCCCAGCTGTACTGCCTAGGCAGGATTTCCATCGTTAGTTTAAATTCTTAATGCTGCCATCTCTCACCACATGCTGGAGTCCTACCCCTTCCTGAGATTCTGCATCCTGCTCCTCTTTGTGGCTCTATCTGGTGGCCAGGTATTGATCTATATTCTCTTTCATAGGTGTTTTTGATGCATATTTTCATCAGGTTTCAGCGGTGTAAACATAGAGTGGCTCACATGATATGGATCACTCCATGCTGCCTCCCAATAGGTTAATGATGAATTTTAGGCAATGTGTGTCTTATCTTCAACTCTTTAATCTGCTTTCCTCACATGTCATGCTAAAGGAGAGCATAAAATCAACTGTGAGCCCCAGCTCCTGATCCCAGTGTTTATCCAGGCTGTCCTCCCACTTTTCTGCTCAAGTGTCCTTTCCTGCTCTCATGTTTGTTCCTTCTTTCACACTCTCCAGATTTTGTACCCCAGCTCCTAACAACACACATAAGAATTCCACTTCCTCATGGTATAGAGATCAAACCTGAGATAACAACTGCTTCTATAGGAGGCAATGCTGTCTACTGGGAAGTGCAGAGATCTTGGAATCAGATAAACTTGAGTTAAGATCAGGCTATGACACTTTCTAGCTGTGTGAGCTTGGTTAAGTTTCAATAACTCAGCCAATATGATCTAAATATATCATCTTTTAAGTGGAGATAATAACTCACCTCATGGAGTTAGGAGGTCAGTATGAGTCAACACATATAAGGCTCTTAGAACTTGGCAGATCCTCAGTAAATACTTGTCCCTCTTCTTTCTTGTATATCAACACAAAAACCCCATCTGTACCTTTAATTTGTGATTGTTCTTCTGACCTTAAACCTGGGAACAGCCACAGTATATTTGTGTAGTAGTTTTTCTGACTTGCGAGAAAGTGCTGTTATGAGCCTTGGCAAGACTTTTGTTATATTGTTCTACAAATGTCATTGAAAACATATTTACCACTGGTCTAGGACAAGCTGTGGAATAAGCAAATATATTTTCTTGGAAGAAGTTAAGATGGAGAGGACATCAATGGAGACCATCTTTCCCCCTCTTTGCTTGTCCTCAGCTCACAATATGTATTGTTTTCTCTGAAACCAGAGGAGTATGAATGAGTCCATATCATTGCACCAATACCATAATGTTTGGAAGTGACAACTGGAGAACTAGAGAGCTTGGGTTCAAATACCAGCTTTACTTCCAACTAGTATGTATGATGTTGGGCCCTAGTTTCTTTTTTAGTGAAACATTGTTAGAATGCCTCCCATAACAGCACTGAATTTAGGGGGTGGCTCTGAGGATTACCTGAGTTACTGTGTGTAAAGCACTTGGTACACATTGCATTGGCCTTTGCTAGATTATTCTACACTTACCAGCATGATCATCATTTAGGAAAAATCCTTGCTAGTCCTTAAGCAAACATGTCTTATGTTAAACTGAATTAATCATGAAAACCAGTATTTTTCATTTGTTTATTTACTATTTCTGTTCTTTTTTGATTTATTTATCATTTGCATTCTTTCTTAAAATTTATATTCATAGTCTCTACCCATTTTTAATTCGTTTCCCATTAACAATTTCAAAGACCTTTTTATGTTGATCATTGTATTCCACCATCACCTTTGCTTTGTTATTTTTCCTTAAACAAATATATTTTCAACTCAGATTAAATTTGCTTTAAGACAGAAGTAAAGACAATGTTTGCTTAAAAGCCTCTACAGCATAATTTTGAAATTAAAATATCACTAGCTTTTCAGGCACTTGTCCTATGTGTTATAACGTTTAAGGTAACACAGTGAGCTGACAGAATTGGTCATAACTGCTTAAATTGCAGCTGGTGTTTTAGCTAAGCGATCAATATCTAATTATGTATTTTATTAGGAAAATAATTCCAGGGGCCTTAATCCTATCTTTAAGCAATATGGTCAATGTGCCAATCTGACTGTTTTTACTTAATTATATTTTCAGTCTTGATTAATGGGCTTCAAAATTACACTAAGATTTTTGGCTAAGAACATTGCAGGGTGATGCAATGAATAATAAACATACATACACTACCTTTTCCTTGTGCAATTTTATTTGCTGAGCTTACATAAAATATGTTTATAATCATTTTCATATTTTTCAATTATTTTCTCACTTAATAAGTACTCTACTTACAATTTTCCACACCAGTGTAAGATGTAACCATTTACCTTTTTAAAAGACGAAGTATAATAGGAATGACAAATAACAGTTATAGGGTTCTCACTATGTGCCAGGGCCTGTTTTAAGCATATTATTTACATTTAACTTAGTTTTCACAAATAACATATGTTATGTTATTTAATAATTTAATGAGTGGTAGGCTAGGATTTGAACCTAAGCAGGATGACTTCAGGGCATTGGTTTGGCAAATGTTCTCTGTAAAGGGTCAGATAACAGATATTCGAGGCTTTGGGGGCCATATGGTCTCTGTCGCAGCTACTCAGCTCGCCAGCTGTAGTGCCAGAACAGCCATAGACAATACGTAAATGAATGGATGTGGCACAAAAATATGATTTTTCTCTTGATTTTTAAAAGCCATTTAAAAAATGTAATAAACATTCTGAGCTTGTAGGCTGTACGAAAACAGGCAGTGGGCCACACTTGCCCCTCTGGCTGTAGATTACTGGCTCCTGTTCTATAGAGGAAGATCTTAGCCTCTTACTAAGCTTGCACACACCAAAACGTGAGAAATCAAGGGCGTGTCTCATATTAACTGTGTCATCTAGTAAAAATAACTCGTTCTTATGTTAATTAGGACCAAGTTAATTACTATGATCAGAAGATACAGCCTATTATAACTATTTTCTTTCGGTTTGGAAGTTAAAAGTTGATCAATTGGATTCTTGAAGTTCTCCTGGGTGTTTGCATATCTTTCACCCTTAATCGTGGTATAACCCTCTTCAGGCTGAATCTCTATAGTAAAAGTGAAGGCATTTTATAATTACTGGGTTGGCTTCGATAAAGTACAAACTTAATGGAATAAAACAGTGAGAAAACCCAACCTTGGGTTCTGAATTCTGCTGCTTTACCGTCTACATTTGCGAATTAATCTGATTGATCCTCAAAACAGCATTTTCTTTGTGCTGTGTGGATAAAACCTCATTCACAGCACCAGCATCTGGCTTGGTTTCTTTATTATGGAAAAGAAATTCCCATTAAGCCACCCAGCAGCATGATTAAATTTTAAAATAACATTGGCATAGCAGCAACATCATTTTAATTGTTCTCCCTGCCAGCCTGGTTTATCTGCGTGGCAACCACATCATTCATTAGCACCTACCACCTGTCCAGAAGGCGCTCTGTACACCATCTCCAAGACAGTTCCAAACAATAAAGCCAGTTCTGTGTCTAGACATGTCATATTGACAGATAATAGGACTGTGGCTCCTGAGCTGATGCATAGGCACTGACAGCTTTCTCTCTCTGAGAATCATGAGGTTCTATTTGAGAGAGAGGAAGGCTAAAGCCTGGAGGAGCAAGACAGGAAGAAGTCAACGTGGTTTGGGAGACAAGCTTCTCAAACTCCTAAAACTTCATTGCCGTCTTCACCCTGGATATCAGAATTCCATTGATTAGCCCTATCAAGAAGGCTGGAGAGAATATCTTGAGAAAATGAAGGACTATAAGAGCTTTTCAAACCAAAAGGCTTTACATTATTGCGTGGTGATAGGGTAGCCAGATAAGTTGGAGAGATCTTTGCAATGATTAGGAATTGTGGCTGCAAATGCTTGATTCGCTTGTTTTACAGCCCTTAATCACTGCCAGGTGCTTTTCCATCCACAATCACTTTTGGCTCTTATAGCATAACTCAGTTATTATCTCCCTTCACAGCTGAGTGAAGCGAGGGCTACACAGGGTTTATTGATCCATCCATAGTAACTGGAAGTGAAAGTTAGCTGTGACTGGAGTGTTTCTCCAAACTCCCGGTCACATACTCTTTCCACTGTGGGACACAACCACCACCACCTAGAAGTGGTTAAATATTGCCTAAGCTACCAGTCACTTATATAGGGAAGAAGAACAAAATATATTTGTTAACACTTTAATAAGAGCAAATCAGAACAAATCTGGGAAGGGCCTTGATTTCCTATTTGGGAGACACGGATTCAAATCACCAAGTTCATACACTTCTGGGAATACAAATCTGACCTTGTCAGTTATAATCAGTCTTCATTCCTCTTCTGTAACATGAAAATAATAATACACCTTACAAAGTTCCTGTGAGGACAGGAGGGGACAAAGCCAGTAGAGGCATCTAGTACAGTGCCTAGTACTTAGTTGATACTTGATAAATCTCAGGTTAGTTCCTTTCTTCCCTTTTGGAATTGTTCATTCTCTGAAGCCAGGTAGACATGTGTAAAGCATCAGAGATACTTTCTGTCATCTGGCAATCTCTAAAGAACTTTCTTTAATTTGAAAGAGACTTTGCAGGTGCCACTGTAATTTTAACTTTCTCTTTTATTTTTAATACCTGCTCTTATCTACAGTGAACTGAAATATGCAAACCAACAAAGAAAACCAGGATTATCTAGGAGCAGTGGGAGTCATTAAAAGCCACTTTGCAATTTTTTATTGTTAATTTTTTTATTTTGGTAAAATATACATTGCATAAAATTTACCACTTTGACTATTTTTTTGTTGAAGGGGGAAGATTAGCCCTGAGCTAACATCTGCCGCCAATCCTCCTCTTTTTGCTGAGGAAGACTGGCCCTGAGGTAATATCCGTGCCCATCTTCCTCCACTTTATATGTGGGACGCCTGCTACAGTGTGGCTTGACAAGTGGTGCATAGGTCCGTGCTCGTGCTCTGAACTGGTGAACCCCAGGCCGCCGAAGCAGAGCACACAGACTTAAGCACTGCGCCGCCAGGCTGGCCCCTCCATTTTAAGTGTACAATTCAGTGGCATTAAGTACATACACATTATTGTACAACCATCACCACCGTCTATCTCCATTTCATCATTGCAAACTGAAACTCTGCACTCACTAAATAGTGACTCCCATCTCTTCTCCCTCAACCTCTGGCAACCTCAATTCTACTTTCTGTCTGTATGAATTTCACTATTCTAGGTATGTCATATGATTTGCTTTTGTGCCTTTAAATTTCTCCTCTCCAATGCTGTTTCCTTAAAGCATCTGGAAACCTAACTCATTTTTGTTCTACTATTGTGTAAGCTCAATATGAAGTTAGGTGATGAATTTTCATCTCGGAGGGACCTCAACATTTAAAATTACATCTTTCTTTAATCCCAAACTAATCTTCCAATAGAAAGTGACACTGGAACTGAAAAGAATTTACAAAGTAATTAAAAATTTTCCAAGAGCAAACATTGCATCAGTAGTAACTATACCCAAGACAGAGCGCATACCTGCAGGTGTTATTTGGGGAAGTGTGTAAAAGACAGAAAATTATTGCTACATTAATTATCCAAAATGAAATAATACTAGCTGTCATTTTCATGTGATTGAATAACTTATATTTGAACTTATAAAAACTAGATCACAGGGGCTGGCCCTGTGGCATAGAGGTTAAGTTCACATGCTCTGCTTTGGCGGCCCAGGGTTCGCCAGTTCAGATCCTAGGTGTGGACCTGCATACCGCTTGGCAAGCCACGCTGTGGCAGGCGTCCCACATATAAAGCAGAGGAAGATGGGCACAGACATTAGCTCAGGGCCAATCTTCCTAAAAAAAAAAAAAAACCCAAAAAACCTAGATCATAAAGTTTAAATTATTGAAAATACTTACATTGCTACCTTACATTTTTTGTAAAAAAAATTTTGAATATTTTTCTTTACATTTTACTGTAAACAAACTTTTTTTTTACATTCTTATATGTTTATTTAGTATGCATCAAAGTTTCTACTAACTTTCAATCCCTTTTAAAACTACTCTTAAAAATCAAACCAGTAATAGCTATTAAATGATATTTTAAATGGCCAATAAATTCCATTTTACAATCTCATCTAAGTGTACTTCAAATTGAACTAATAATGAGTTGACATACATTATCTCAATTATGCAGCAACCCTGAGAAGAGAGATAATTACTTTCATTTTACAGTTGAGGACATGGAGATCCAGAGATGTTGCGTGACTTGCTCAAGTCATACATCGAGTCCTTGTCTGGTCTGGGAATGAGACTCAGGTCCTCTACCTCTAAGTTCCAGACTTGTTACTCTCAAGGCTGCTGCATTGCACAAGTAGGCATTATTCTACCTACACACATGCCTTCTTTTCCATGTCAGCATTTGTTTATGGCACCACCTTCCTTCAGTTTCTAGTAAGCATAGTGTGTTACCACATAGTACCAGACTTTTAGCTCCCTGAAGTATTCTTAGTCACCTTGGCATCTTCCACAGGACCGCGTGTGTCACTCACTAAATGCTTTCTGAAATGAGGCGGTGTTGATGTAGTTGCAGAATATATCATGTGAGGCTATCTTCCTGGTGCCAAAATATTAGGACAAAAGAGTGAAAATGTTAGTCAATTATTTAGATGCTTTCCTCATACAATCCTATTTGGAAGCAAATAGGGCTTCCAAAACACGTGGCCATGTCTTTCATTTTTAAACAGGAAGATTAATGACTCGTAGCAGCAAATTTACTATTAGTAGAGTTGAGTCTATTGCGAGGTGGGCTAGGCTGTCTTCGTGGTGTCTTAGTCCCTATTGAAGTCAGTCTTTTGCAAGATTTTAGGTAGACTGTACAAACTTGGAAAAAATTCGGTTTTCTCACTGATAATGGAATCGATCCCATTTATAGATCCCATCCAGATATAATGGCTGTCAAATTTTGATTTCGATAATTTAGTAGCAAGAGACAGCCTATGAAATAGGTTATCAATAGTGTGCCCAAATCAAAAGCTTATGAATTTAAGTTACAAATTAAATCCTGGACATTTAAGAAACTTCGGTCTAAAAATTGTTTTATAGTTAGTGTTCTCTTGATTATACAAACATATTGTTTATATAAATATATACATATTCAGTTATATTATACAACTAAAGTTTCAGATTCATCTTTCCCGTAATATGTAAAACAAATTGAGGATATCAGCATAATGTGTTGCGTAGATGGCCCATCTGTCAAATATTTCCCTTTTTGGCATCTCAAGAACAGAAAATTCACCGGGGATCAATTGGAAGTCTGTATGTTTTGTGTCTGCTGTATATTATTTGAGGCTATATATTCATTTAATTAAAATTTCATAAAGCCCAAGATTGTACTCTCTCCCTAGACTATGAAAAACACGCTATCTTCTGAATTCACTGTCACTATAATTGTATCTCCTCTGCCAATAACAAAGCTTTATATTCTTTGGGTTTCAGACAAGCTTTAATATGAACTTTTTCCCCAGATATTTTACAGCACCATATAACACAATTAACGAGCTAAATTTTACAAGCAGTCTTAGAGAGACAGAGAAGGTAAGAACTGTTAGCCATGAGGGAAAGATGTTTCTGGATGAGATCAGAAGGAAGACCAGGAGTCAATGTGTTGCCTGTCACTCCAATATCTACAGATGTCACCACCAGCTCCAATTAGTATTGATCTGGTAGAAGTACAACCTTCTAAGAGCTTAAATGGCCTTTGGAGAAGAGAAAGTTGTTAGCAATTCTCCCATCAGCAGAAGTGGATCTGTAACAGCCTGAAGCTAATTGAGGCAGAGGAACTAAGCATTTCTCTGGAGTTCTTAGGCAGGAACTGGGCAGCTGGGAAGCTCCATATGTTTCTGCCTTTGTATATAACCCTACAAGTCTGGTGTCTTCAAAAACCATTGCCCATTAAAGTGCTCTGGACACTTAGGACTTTGGCTGAGGAAGGGCTTTTGAGTAGGTTTAATTTCCCTCTTGGCTTTTAAGAGTCTGCAAATTCTCAAAGAGTTTTCATCACTCATGTCGCTCCTGGTATCATCTACTTTTTCCTCTTTCTCTCCTTCCCCTCTTCCTGCCTCAGTCACCTTTTTACTCTATATGGTGCCCTGAGGTCCAGATATCAGATAGACAGGAGAGTAGTGTAGTTAGCATGGTAATAGTCAGGGTTAGTACACAGTGGGAAAAGTGACCCATTTTGTTTCTTTTGTACTGCAATCCCAACCATGCAAACATCTAACAGAGGCTTCTGAAGATAGCTTCTCTTAGGCAGAAAAACTTCCATGATGAAAGAGACAGAGTGTGAACATCTGAAAGGAGTAAACTTGACTGTGTCAAGAAGGAGAACCCACATCATCTGCTTACTAAGTGTTGGATGCTATAGTATGCACCTTGCTGGCATTGTTTCACATGTTCCTCACATATACCCTCTAAAAGTAGGTATTGTTATCATCCTCATTCTATAGATGAGGAAATATAATTAGAAAACTGAAGTTATAATCTCATGTTTCTCTGAATTTGGTACCTAAGTGCTTACCCCCTCTGCCATACTGGCTAGTTATAGGCTCCCTTGACTTTGGTGTTTGTGACCTGGCACTCATTTCCAGCTTTTCCTATCACTTAGTACTTTTAGTAACGCCTTACCCAACTTCATTTCATGTGGGACCCAACACTACTGAGATTCTAGCACACCACAGTATTTACCATCCTTGTACCACCCAGATCCAGCTTCCTGGCAACCAGCTTCTTTGGGGCTCCAGTGGATATCTGGTGGTTTGCAGACCAAGCAGTTTGTCCCTTTCACTTTGGGAACCACCTGTCTTCCAATGAATGCATGTTTGGTGGGATGATCAATCAAGAAGCTATTTTTTTCCCCTTAGCCAAATGGTGGGAAAAGTCCCAACTAGGCCCAACAGACCTCTCTCCGCTCTCTCCGGAATTACCACTTAGAGCAGAAAACACAACCCCTGAAAGTGCTGGAGTCCTGATGAGAGTGACTTATCCCCACAGTGTAGACCTCCAGAGATCCTCTGTCCTTTGCAAAGACTGATTCTTCAGTTGTTCCTTTAGTGCTGTGAGTTATCCCGTATTATACCGTTAGAATTTTTAAAAAAGATACACTGAATCAATTTTTGTTGTTTAAAGGGAAATAATTCCAAGTGAAATAGGTTCAGCAGGAGAAGCCCTGGAAACTCCAGTCATACTATTTGCGTGTCAACAAGGTAAGCTCAGCCATTCATGTACGGAAAGAAAAAGGAAAAAAAGCTTTCACTGATCAATTCTCTCTGGGGAATGGACAAACTAGAGGAGGTCAGGTATACAGGAAAGGCCTTCGAGAGACCAAGAGAAATATGAGAAAAATCAAAACTGAGAGAAAATGAAGTTTGAGAACAACAATCAGAGGTGAGAAATACATATTTGGATGCATAGATCTTCCAGAAAACAGTATCTCTGGTATACTCCTCACTGATATGTATGTCCTGTCCAATTATATGACTAATGCTGTGCTATGTGGCACTTAGAATCTAATGCAATTTGACCGACCTAATCCATCAGAAATGACACGTCAAAAATGGGCCTGTCGGCTTGAGTAATTGAAAAAGAAGCAGTTCTTTGAAATTTCATTTTTAAATGAACTTTGAGAATGTTAATAAACTTGATTACCAACATTGAAAGAAAATTTCTTTTTAAAAATAATGCCCTTGCTTGCCCCCATTGAGAGCCTGATGCCCGCCAAACCAAACATTCGGAGTCTCTGGTCAAATCCCAGACAGACTGGCTGCTTCTGTGCTCATTGGCAGCGCATTTACACGCCCTGGAGTCACACTCTTCCAAGAAATTCTCCTAATTTCATATTCTGAAATTTTCATATTCAACACATCACCTAGCTCTTTTCTTCTCTCAGCCACTCCCCTGTTGGAGAAGAGGATTAACAGGTAAAACATAAGCATGAAGGGGTCTCCTACCAATTTCTCTTCATTTTAAATACATTGTGCGACACCTGTAAGCATCACACTCCTTTCTCAGGGTCCTCCCTCACTTTTTGCTAAATGCTGTCAACTATCACCTGTGCTCATTTGAGCAGCAAAATCAACATGCATGTAATGTTCCATCTACCCTTTGCCTGGCCAAGCCAGCCCAGCTGGCGTCCCTGCAAGTGTAGCCCTGCACAGCTCTTCAACCATTCCAAGGCAAGGCAGGCAGTGCACTGGATGCAGAAGGAAGCTGGCTTTAGTTTTGTCTGCGTGTCTCCTATGGAATGGATCTGATGGGAGCCCTGGACATGGGTAAGCATAATGTGCTATAGTCTTCCCTTGACTGAGTCATGTGAGTGAGCCCATCTTGACTGGCTGGCCTTCTGTCTCAGTTTATTTTATTGGACCTCTATGTCCCTGCCACAACCACAACTCTGTCCTCACAGCCTCAGCCCATTTGGCTGGGACTTGACCTTCTGCCTTCTTTTTGCTTGCTCTTTCTGTAGGGATTGAATTTTTAATCCCTAGTCACCAGATTAGGAGCAGGACTTGTCCTGCTCCAAACAGCCTAGTCTACTCAAAGTCTATGCGCTCCTCTGCTGCTTGATTTCAAGGCTCATGCATTGTCTGTACCTCTGGGTTGTGCCCTACCTATTGAAGTGGACCTTTTGATGTTAACTGCGGACCCATCAGATTGGCCAAAACCTTTGGATGCTGACCCTCAAGGGGCAGCTCCACCATCAGATCCATTTCTTTAGCTCCAGGCTCAGTGACTTGCAGTTTTCCCCGACATTTTCCAGCAGCATAGACATTTTAATGATTCCAGCATACCTTGTAGCCAAGTTCCCACCCTGAGTTATGTCGAGTTCCCGTGTACACCAAACCACAGAGGGAGAATCACACGTTTCAGAAAGGAAGAGTGTGCCAGAAAAGTTGTTCAGAAGTATCTGCAGGGAGAATTCAAATGGCAATTAGCAAGGACACAATAAAAACAAACAAATACAAAAAAAGCAGTATTATGAATTACATAGTGTCAGGCGCTTTACTCCTTAATCTACACAACAATTCTGTAAGTAAGTGTTATAAATTACATTTTACAGGTGAGGAAAGGGAGGCTGTCAGGAGTTACACAGCTGTATTGTATGCATTGAGGATCTGAACATGGCCCTCTGATTCCAAATCCCCAAATTCTGCTGCGCTGATTTGCCTCCTTGTGAAGCAGCATCCTGAACCACCATGCCCTGTGAGTCCCCTCTCTCTTCCAGGCATGCCCCATGTTCCAGAATCATCCTGCCACCAGTCTCAACATCTTTCATTCAAAAATCCATCACTTTTTAAATGAGCAGCAAACCTCAGCACTCCGGTAGTTAAACTCTCTCGCTCTGCTGCTGAAGAAACGTAGTCTCTGAGACTTTCCCAGGAAAACAGGCTAATTAGTGGCAGAATCAAAACTGAAGCCTCTATCCTGATTCCGGTTCAGAGATTTTCCTATTGATCCCCACATTTCCCTGCCCATTTATAAGGATGCCTTAAGAAACGTTGTCACATAAATTAACGTGTGATAGATAAACTGAAGGCAATGACAATGAGTTCTGCTTGATAGACACTCCCGTGAACATGTGCATTTAAGACAAATTGTGGAAAACTTCCAGTTAGGGAAGATTGGACACAGAAGTTTAACTTTTTTCCCTACCACATTTCACTGAAACAACAGTAAAAGATTCTTAAAAGAATAAAACCATGAGGATGAGAATAATAGAAGAGGAAACAATAAGATTATAGTAAGTGATTAGAAGACAGAGAGAGAGCAGTCAGCTGGGACAGTGGCAAAAACCTAAGTACTTTCAAAAGGGGACACCAATGCCAAGCACAGGAATTCATCTTGAAAAATGTTATAATGCTTCAGGAATAGAGGCATCAGGGACTGTGGAGGGTTAGAGGGAGGTATGGGCTGAATCCTGGAGACGTGATTGAAAGGCTCTTACAGGATGGTCAGACCCCCAGGTCCCCACCCCTAATCTACGAAACCAGCTGAATCTCTCTCTCTGCTTCTGCAGGAGATGGTGGGCTTATTCTCTGGAGAAATTTGACCAGAGATCTCCTTGACTCGGAGAGGTCAGGTGGTTCTGAGACCCCAGGCTGAAAACAGGGGAATTAGGTAAAAGTCTGAATACTGAAATCTCGAGTCTACTCCCCCGATAGGCTTCCAGCTTGTCTGCGAAAGTCTCTGACCGCACCACTACTCTCAGGCAGAAACAGATTGTTTTCTGGAAAAACTGGAGTGCTTCAGGGAAAAGACCTGTAAGTGCTGATGTTTTGGGATTCTCCAAGGAAAAATCAGCTTTCCGTAGGATCTCACAGTGAAGTCCACCATTTGGCAAGTGCCACCTCTACACGCAGAGCTTCTACTTGATTTTTAAATCCCTTGCTTTTAAGTAAAAACAGATAGCCAAGGGTGAGCAGACATTATTGAAAGTATACAACGTGAAAGAGAATAAGACAGAAGAAAACAAGTAAATATGAAAAAAGAAACTAACTGGTGAAAGATATATGGAAGACTAAGGGTGAATATCTCTACACAAAGCTCCTACAAATCAATATGAAAAGATAAAGCTTTATCTTTTAGAGCTCAGCCTAGTAGAAGAGCCAAGGAAATGATATGGATTGGCAATTTATAGAACCAACAAAAGAATGGCCTCCAAATGGAAGAATGATCAACCTCCAATAGTGATTAAAAAATGTCACTTAGGACAATAAAAATACTTGTTAAGAGATGTATTTAAAAATATTTTTAGACTGACAAAAATGTAATAAAATGGATAATATCCAATGTTAATATGGGTGTGAGGAATTGAGGTCTCCCGTATAATGTTGGTCAGAGTGTAAACTGGTATAATATTTTGGGGGACAATTTAGTACTATTTGAATAACACTTAAAAATAATTTTGTATTATGCATACTCATGATCTCAATGACTTCACTTCTAGAAACCATCCATCAGAAATACTTGCACAAGTACACAGGATCTAAATACAATGGTGCTGAGGGATGGCTTATTTGTAATAGAGAAAAATGAAAAATTGGAAAAAAACCCTAAATATGCATAATAGAGTAAATCATGGAATTGAATATACTAAATCAACTTAGTGTAACCTTACACAGCTGTTAAAAAATCAATGATATGTATGATTTATGGACAAATGTCCATGATATGTTATTAAATAAAACAATTATGTTAAAAAACTGTGTGTATACTATAACAACAGTTTTTCAAAAGGAAAAACACTACTTAGTGGTTTATATTTAAACACACACACACATTTCACACAGACAGAAAACTGAAGAATTAAACAACAGGTTGCTAATAGTGAGATGGAAGTGGTGGTCACAGGAAAGACATATGCTTTTCATTTTCTCAAGTATTTTGAACCAATTTTTTACAAGCATGTCCTAACTGTTTACTTTTAAAAAGCCTAAGATTCTTTTAAGTTTGATCCACAAGTATCAAAGAATGTAGGGCATAGGTTAGAACAGTGCCTAGCTCAAAGTAGCAATCAATAGTTATTGTTTGAACAAATAATTTCTAATAACTAGCACCAGCTATTTGTAAATAATTCAAACCTCTGCTTAAAAAACTATCTTTTTTAAACCTGTCATTGCATAATTATAAAAATTGCTAACTTAATCTAGATTCTTTGGGGCTTATAGGAGCACTTTGATTCCGAGATTGGTTATTATGCCTACCTGTGTTAGCGGTATCATTAAAACCAAGAGACTAACAGGAGGGCAGTAGAGACTGAAGCTTTAATTACTGCAGAGCCAGCAACAGGACAGGAGAATCGTGTTTCCACACCTCCGTGAAGGCTGTGCAAAGATCTTTGAGGTTCAGATGTGTGTTGTCAGGTGATGGATGGCAGACCCTGGACAGCACTCGGTTGGGGTCCCTGCTCACTACGGGGAAGGAATTAAACAGTGCTTTCAGCAGTTGTCTGACACCATTACTGGCAGCAAACAACTCCAGAAGGAGCCATGCATGGCCGAGGATCTTCCTTTTCAGCCCTGTCTATCCTACAGCACCTGGAGCAGCGGCACTACGAGGCAGTAATTGATGGTTCTGATTTACCCAAGAAGAATAACGTGGGCAGTTATCTAGGTTAGGGACAAGCCCTTGTGGCTATGAAAACTGTGCCCTCTCAGTAACAGGGGACTGTTGCAAATCTTTAAGCTGTCATTTCTGCTGTGAACCAAGCCCAACCAAGTATGGGCTTCTCCCTACGTATTCCTGTCTGTGTATGTCCTTGTCTGAGAACAGCTCAGAAACTCACCAGACCTCTACCTCAGCTGAACATTGCCCCACTGCACCCACCCACTTTCTCTGGCTCCCTTACTGCCTGTGATTCCATCTGTGCTGTCATTTTGACTAGTTGTATTGTATTATTGTCAAGCGGTGTCAAGATGCACATCTAGCCTCCCACATTAGAAATGACTTGCCAGAGGAAGGAATGATGCTGCGCCGACGTCCTGTGCCAAGCAGAGTGTTTCCTTTCCCAAACCCTTTCACTGAATGGCCATCACCACTTCACAGGAGTGTGACTTTTTTCTTAGTAGACAGAATATGTCTGAGGGCATTGGCAAAGGAACTTGCTGTGACTTCCAAATTTTTGGAAATCATCTAACTCATACTAAAAAAGTCTCCTGAATTTTGCATTTTAATCCATTATCTATGTGTTTATTTTAATAAATAAATAGTAATTGAAATTACTTGAGATAGTTCAAAATAGATGCTCTAAGATGGGAGAGCTTCCTCTCTTGTGGTTTCTGGTTCTCTGGCTAGCTGGTATGGCCCAAGATGAAGCCTTCAAACAATAGATCTAAAAGAAAGGTACTCATATCACTTTTTGGGAAGCAAATCAGATGAACCTCAAGAATATTAAATAATTTGCCAAGTTCATGCACTAACACATGGTATCTGGATCCAAACACAAGCAGCCATTTCCACCAGACCACTCTACAGAGATTCCTCTCTATTAATTTTGTTTCTTCTCTTTCCTCTCCTTTCTCTTGCCTTAGCACTAGATAGAATGCCTGTTATACTAAGTATAAAATGCATTTTAAAAATTATTACACGGTAATTTCTTTGATCACATTTGTTTTTTAGTAGCAGAGATGGAGTTGGGGCAAAGCAAAAGCTTCATCAAAAGCCCTGTACAAAATTTTAGGAAGCACCCAGTCACTAACCCCATGCTGAGGCTGCATTCTTCCTAGCTGACGTTTCTGGCAGAGTGACTGAGTAGCAGATCACCAGATCTAAGTTCTAATTCCAGTGATGCCACTGAATACCTTCCTATGTACGTGGGAGTAACAAACCTCTCCTATGCCTTTCTATCATTTGTATTATTGAAGGAGTAGGGGCTGGAATCGATGTCTTTGAGGCCCCTGCACTGCTGTTTTCCCCCAGTGGAAGAATCAATGAGGTTAAGAATGAAGAGAATCCATATCCACCAGCCTTTTCATAATATTACTTGAACTGATTCAAAGCACAGTGCATTTTTTCAACCAATGTATTTTTTCCCCCACGGTAGTGCTATGGCGCTGATTCCATATTTTGTTTTCTTCTCTTGATTTGTCTTGGTGTCTAAGGTTCTACCAGATCTGCATAAACTGGAGACCAAGGTTAGTTGATCTTTGATAAAGCCCCAAATCCTGGCATGTCCATTCTTTGGCCCCAGGTCCCCTTGACTGTCAACTGCTCTGGCCATTCTGCAAGCTTCACCCAGCTGCAGCAAGAGGCCCAGTGGAGTGTTGAATTGTCTTGGCTCAGATGCAACTCTTGGTGCTATTTTCACAATCTGGCAGTTCCATGTAAAGAAAAAAATTCTTCCTTCATCAGCTACCAGCTACCTGCTACTGGCCAAGAGTCTTTGGTTCTTCAATGATTCAGGAAGCAAAAAAATATAATCTCCTGACCTCAGTTTTCAGCATCCTTCACTGTAGGGAAGGTGATTACAAAGAATCAGCCATTTAATTAACTTCCAGGGCCCACAGCTCTCAGTTTTACATTCGTCTTTCCCCTGATTTAGTATTTGATTCAGTACTCTTTTAGAAGGCAAAAAATGAGCCACTGCCAGGGTTTCCTGGGGAATAATATAGGATTGGTTTTTGAGATTTGCTTATTTCTTTTACAAGCAGGAGGTAAAAACCAATTGAGGTTCATCTCTTTTTGCAAATACAGAACACTTCAGGAGAGCATTGTTAAGCTACACAATTCCATGCATTTTAGATTTGACTACAGATTATTGAATGACAATAATCAATTGGAGGACATTGGAACAGCCACCTTTGGCCATGCTTACTAAGTCTTTCAGTTAAACTCTCTTAAACAACATTCACCTGAAAAGTTTGGTGTCATCCTCGACCCCCTCCCTTCTCTTTCATTAGCAATGTCCAATTTTATTTTTTTATTTAATTATATTTTTCTAAATATCTCAAATGTCATTTTATTTATAAATTCATTAAATATTTATTGAGAAATAATGGGTAGGGTATTTGAACATTTTACCAAAAAAGATATATTAAAAGCAAATAAAAATATGAAAAAATGTTCAACATCACTAGTCTTTAGGGAAATCCAAATTAAAACCTTAATGAGGTACCGCTAGACACCTATTAGAATGTCTTAAAAAAATGACAATACCAAGTGCTTGTGAGGATGTGGAGCAAGTAGAACTCTCATACATTGCTTCTGGGAATGTAGAATTGTACAGGACAGTTTTCCAGTTTCTTGCTAAGTTAAGCATAGTCTGATCATATGCCTCAGCACCCCCACTCCTAGGTATTCACCCAAATGAAATGAAAAATTATGTTCATGCAAAAACATGGATGATTTGTAATCCCCAAACTGGAAACAATCCTAATGTCTTTCATGTGGAGCATGGGTAAACTTTGGTACATCAATACGATAGACTACTACTCAGCAATAAAAAGAAATGAACAACTGATACACAGAACAACGTGGCTGAATCTCAGATGCATTATGCTAAGTGGAAGAAGCCAGACTCAAAAGGCTCCATACTGTATGTATATGATTGGCAGAGGTTGAGAGATTGGCTATAAAAGTGATGGGACCATATTGATTGTGGGAGTGATTACACTACAGTATACAATTGTCAAAATTTGCAAACAAGGTGAATTTGACTCCACATAAATTATTCCGTAATTTAAAAAAGAAAGAAAACAATTTATTGAGCACCTCTATGTGGAAGGAATTGTTATTGTTCCAGCAGTGAAAAAACAAACCAAGTCCTTGCTCTCTAGGGTCTTATAGTCCAGTTCTGTGTTTGCTCTGTTCTGTGTCCATTGTCAGCACTGAAGTCCATGCTCTTTTTGTCTCTTGCCTACTCCAACCTTTTAGATTGATCTTCCTATGCCCCATCTTTCCTCTTCTCAAATCCATTTTTTATAATGTTGCCAAAAGAGTCTTTTTATGATGTAAATTTAATCATGTTTCTTCCCTGTGGTGATGGACATTTCCATGATTTGTGACCTCTGAGCTCCTTTAGAACACTTTTTCTATGTTTTGAATTTCCCATGTTATGGGTCCTTCCTGCCCAGGTAGAAGCTGGAAACTCACTTTTCCAGCCTCCCTTGCAGCTAGGGTGCTGGAATGTGACTTGAGCTCTACCAATCAGAAGAATGTGTACAAGACTTTTATTTGCAAGATGGCAGTGTGAGGAAGGAAGTGCTGTGTGGAATTCAGTTCTGGTCAGGGTGACAGAAATGGCTTTCTTGAAAGGTTTGTTGGAGGTTTTGTCAACTAGTGCCCAGGGTCACTGCACTGGTATGGCTGGAATCTGTGCTCAGCAGAGATGACAGTTGTCTTTGCTAGAGCCTCCAAGCCTGACTCTCCATCCCTTCCGGAGTGTCTCTGAACTCCTTAATATCTTTAATAAATTCTCTTTTCTGCCTTAAGCTGGAGTGGTTACTATTTTTCACTTGTTTAGTTTGCCTCTGAATCTCAATTGATACTCCTGCCTATACACCAGGCATGAAAGGACTTCAACATACAGTTCATATGTACCTTCCAGTCTATACTGTCCTCAGTGTACTCTATGCTTTTATCACCCTGTGCTTGCAAACACTGCAAACATCACATCCTCATTGATATATTCATGCCTTTGCAGATAATGTTCCCTTTCTTTGGTACAACTTTCCCAAATGCTTTCTCACCACTTTGTAGCTCACTTCTCATGTCATCCCCTTTCACCCTTCACCCCATTCGTCCTTCAAAATCCACCTCAAGTATCACCAACTCAAATGCCTCACTAAGGTCAGTGCCCCAGAGCTGTTTGTTTCCTCCTCTACTTGAAAACTTCTCATACTGTGTTATAATAAATTCATAAACTTATTGAGCAAATGCCACATGCCAGGCATAAAGCTAAATCGGAATGATGAGTAGAATTAATTAGGTAAAGAATAGAGGAGAGTGGATCTGCAGGAAGAGACCAGCATAGAAAGTTGGTAGGCAGGCGCCTGAAGAGTGTGTGCATCCAAGTGAGGGCATGTGTGGCTAGGGCATGGGGAGCAGGTGAGACCCCTTCAGGCTTCTGTAAACCCTCTGAGGCAGGAGCTGAGTCCTACTCATCTTTGTGTGTCTAGTGCAACCAAGCCAGGCAAAAAAGTCAACGTTCAATGAAAGCTTGCTAAATTAATAAATGAATGACCAGATCATGTCTCTCTCTAAGTCTTTTGTCTGATGCTTGAATTGGAGGAAATAATTTAGTCTGAATTTTCTGTTCATCAGTTCAGGGCCAGGATATAGAAAACACCTTTAATTATCGAGCAAAGTTTCCTATATCTTTGCGCTAATAAGCCAGTGTTGCTTTGATATAATAGTGGTAGATTAACTTCAAAAGTGTTGTCTTGGATAACTATTCAGGAGCCATCAGTTTACTCATCTTTAAAAACCTATCACAGCAAATATCCCTGATCTTCTTTTTTCTCTGATCCTATCATCATAGTAACCTCACAAATCAGCTCTCTGATGTGTTCTAACATCATAGTTTGGGCAAAAAGGATTTTCTGATCATGACATCAGAAATCAATGGCATAATCAGGAATCATTCTTTCCCAAATCTCTTATTCACAGCCATGGGTCATCTCTTGGTAAAAGAAGTATCAAATGAAGCAAGGGCCACATGTTTAAATAAATCTGTGTGTGGCAATGTAGACCCCTCAAGTAGCCCTCAACCCCCAGGGTACTGAAGAAATGCTTCCTGGTGAGAGGACAACTGGAGGCCCTGAGCTTCAATACTGTCTACAAGGCTTGTAATTGAAATGCATGCCCTTGCTGCTTTGGACAGTTCTGAAAACCTGCTCCTATCATCAGATAGCAATGCCTTTTCTTTGATTTGGTACCAAAGTTAAGCTGAATTTTAATCACCTCCTTAATGCTTAACTTCACAGAGAAACAGACTGAATATTAGGGATATCTTTCTGATGTTTTCAATGAACCAGAAGCACAGACTTTGCTGTCATCTTCATCCAAGGACAAATCATAATTGGCTAGACTAGCAAACTGCTTTTTCTTATTGGAAACTGCCATTGGCACATTATATTGAAAATAAAAATCCTTACTGTAAGGATGTGATGTGGTTCTTCACCATGCAGCTGTAAGTGAAACCTTGTTTTTCTAAACTAATGTTTATAGAGATAATTCAGTTTGTGATACTGAGGGGTATAAATTTGGGAGATTACTGGGAATGATTCAGCTTTCATTTTTTCTTGAACTCCTGCAATTGCCTTTTTTTCTCCCTCCTTAAACGTATGATAGTACATCCATCTTGTTAGGAGCATCCTCAGAGGATATAAATGAGCAGTCTTCCTTAAGAGGAAAGTGAGAATTGAAAGAAAGAATACACCATCCTCACCAACATTGCCCCCAGATGACAGACATGAGACTTCATATTGGTGCCATTAATCATGGTGGGGCCCTGGGGCTGTCTGCCACACAGCTCTCCACTAGACACACTTCTATGTGTCTGTGGGGCTCATCTCCAGATGTTAACGATGGTTGGCTCTGTGCTCCACTTTAGTGGAAACTCAGGGCAATAAATGGGGGTCTCTACTAGCCTGAATGTGGGGCACTCAGAACGATTAATAAACAAGGTATTACAAGTTTCTAAAGCAGAATAAAAATGTTCTTCCACTGCAACCAGCCATTCTACACCTGGCTGAAAACAATTGGCTCACTTTAATAAGCCAGTGATGGTAAAACTTGAGCATCTGGCTTTTTATAGTCCAATTGATCCTTTCAGAACTCTTTACTCTCTTCTACGTGTGTAGCACAGATGGCTTTATAAACAGGTATCATGGTACCACAGAAACAGAAGGATTTGGAAGCAGACTGTCTGCCTAAGGTAGAGGCAAAATTGTGTGGCTAATGGATATTTCCCGTGACACTTGGCCTTCACCAAAATCTGAGCACAATCTTGTTTTCAAAGGAAATATAAGTTACGTTCAATATTCAGGTGTCTTATACAGTGCCACCCTAAGATCTTGGGTTCCAGTTTCTCTGACTATGTCCTCTTGTACAGTGTATTTGAAGTCAGATTGCTGGGGTTTCCATCCAGGCCTCACTACTTACTACTGTGTGGCCTCGGGCAGATTACCTGGCCTCAGTTGCCTTACCTCTAAAATGAGGATAATAGCATTTTTGTGAGGATTAAATAATACCTACTAAATACCTACTAAATACTTAACACATAGTACCTAGCATATGATAATGACTCAATGGCAATAACTCTTTCTAGGTCTTATAACAAGAAGAAGATTCATGCCTCCAAACCCGTCCTATGGCTGGGGTTTAGTTTAACTACTATTGGTTTTCCTGATGTTGTCAGGCCTACCTGATGTTTCTGAAATGTGTTGGGCTATCGAGTGTCCAGTAGACTCATTGCCTGACACTCTTCTTGGTGTGGCATCTGTAGCTGAAGGAACTGAAGCCCTGAAGAGATGCACTCACTAGACAGGCTGTGGGACAAAGGCTGTGTGTGTGTGTGTGTGTGTGTGTGTGTGTGTATGTGCGGGGGATGGGTTATAAATTCCTGTAAGATGTGAAATTAGACAGTCAATAACTTGGGGCACCTTTGTGGTAAGGGATTGATTATTTTAGTAAAAGGCTAGGTGTTATAGAAAAAATCATCTGAAGTGTGAAACTGTTAGGCTTTGGGAAGATATGCAGAGATTTTAATACCAATTCAAGAAGCACAGAAAGGACTGAAGGTTGATCCGGGCAGTCTCCTCGTCAGTTACATAGGCATTGAGTGTAGACGTAGACGTGAGTAAAGCAGTGGAATTATTTGTTAACCTGTCTGATTGATGATGAGCTCTGTGAGAAAAGGAACATAACTTATTTGTCTTTGAATCTCCAGTGTTGACCCAGTACCTGGTGTGGAGTAGGTGCTCACTAAAAGTTTGTTAAATGAATTAAAAGATAAATAAGCAGGGCCCTGAGGGGAAGAATTCTCTATAAGTCAGATGCGGGTCGCAGGGTGGCAAGTTTTGTTCTACTCTTGGTGAATTTACCATTCCATTACTACCCTTGAGGCATCCAGATCTAAGTCAGGCTTTCTGTCTTTGATGTTCCTATCTACTTGAGAAGCTGTCAACTTCTGGTTTTGTGGGCGTTGATAATCTGACTTGGAAATAAGTCCTATAACAAATCTGGACATGGAATAAGGTTACACAAAGATCTGGAGCATTATTACATCATTGTTAGTTACTCATTATCCAGTGTGGAATTGTGTTTCATTCTGGTGTGATTAATCCACAGAGTTGAAGTTCAGGATACTTACTATAATTGGTGTTGCCAGATCCTTAAGTTGTTCTTTAGAATCATCAACTTGTTTTCTTAGTAAGTAATTATTCTTGGCAGGGAAGATTTTAAGATTGAGTCTATGAATTTCTGAATGAAGGGAACAGAATTGCTTCAGGAGAGAAATTACAGCCAGAACGCCAACACTTGTGAGCAACAGTTTAAAGAGGTTGAAAATCCTTTAAGTATTGATAAGATGGTGTTGGGCAATAAATCAATGGTTCTTCCATGCTATATGGTCAAGGCAACAGTTAAAGAGCTGTTTATATACATAAACACCTTAAGTTGTCTGAATCTCCCTAATGTTGCAACAATGATGTTAATAGATCAGTCTGAAGTTGCACAAGACTTTCTCTTAGAAAGTTTTCATGTCCTCTAGAAATAGAGGTACTTTAGGAACTCTGTGCTAAGTCTAAGATGATAATGAGAGCCACTTCAGATGGAGTGTGCTGATACAGGTCAGAGAAGTAAAATTAGGATTTATGAACGCATAATGATACAAAAAGTCATGGATGATGAGCTGGAAAGTTTTCCATGTATTTCTCTTCTTGAGATCTTGTAGCTTTCTTTGTCCCTTTCAGATTTAAGTTCAAGCTTAATGACCACCTTAGTTAATTGGAAATGGTCCAATAATTCAGAGGTCAAGAGCAATGGGTATTTTTTACTGATGATGATCACATTTAAAACTCATAATTTCCCACCTCTCTTCTTTCTAATAATGAAAACTCACATTCCTGAAACCCTGCTGGGGAGGTTAAGACCTGTCTGGATAAACCTGTGCTTCACAATTTGGACTGTTTTCTCATCTGTAAAATGAGAGGACTGGACAGATGATTACCTAATGTCTTTAGTTCTGACATTCTAAGGGTCTAGGATTCCATGTCCCATGAAGCTTCATTTCCAGGGATATCCCAAGAACACATGTTCACAGCAAGAAAACATGCATTGCTATGATGGCAATACATTCACCTTTACAGGCTCAAGGAGTCTTTAATTAATTGACTTACTGATTGACTTAGCTAAGACTATAAGATTCTATTCTTCCATTAGCTGGGAGCTTTCTGTTGCCTCTGGTGCTCCTGACAGTATATTGACAATCTTGATGGCTAAAGCTGACACAGTCAACTTGGAACATGTCAAAGGAAAGTACCTTGAAGTTCTTCTCTCTTGCCCAACACTCAAGTGCCTGCCGTCATTATTTCCACTAAGCATTTTCCTAAATGACTCTTCCAGAAGCCAGAAACTGGTTGTCAAAAGATTTTTGGTATTATAGATCCAGTCTTCACTATGTGTATATTGTGATTTACTTAACTTAGGTCCATTCAATTTATATCAGTGAGTGATAAGATCTGAAGTTTGGAGCTTAATAGAGAGAGCATCTATTTCAATATCTAAATTCTCTGAGAGTTTCTGTTAAATCATGTGACATGTGGATCAGGAATCCAAATTCAGACACCTCACCAGAAGCACATACAGTCTGTTCTCTGTATCCACTGTTGCACATCCGCATATTCAACCAACCTTGTATCCTGCGATGGATGCAGCACCCGTGGATACGGAGGGCCAACTGTGGGATTTGAGTATCCAAGGATTTTGGTATCTGTGAGGAGTCCTGGAACCAATTATGTGCAGATATTGAGGGATGAGTGTACTTCAGTTAGAACCTCATCAATTGAACTAACAAATACCCACCCCCAGGTTCTCCGTTGAACGGGGCCTACATAGCCTGCTGGGAGAACAGGCCTAGCTGTTGTATAGATAGGTGAATCTCTCTGCCAAAGTCATCATGGACTGCAGTTATCAGAGGAGCTGTCTTGTATCCCTCTCTCAGAGAGGGGTTAGAGATTGAGCTGGAGTGGGGAGAATGAAATCTACTGCTTGATCATGTGAGAACTTCAGTCAAGTCTATGAAGAACTCTGCATTAAGAGTCATCCAAATTGTCTCTCCTGTGCAAATCAGGCATTCACTTGATGACTAAGAAGTTTTGGATGAGGAGATAAAGGACAAAATTTAGATATTACTGTCCCGAGATACTGATTCCACTTAAAATTATAAAGTTTAAAAGTTTAGTGAAAGATAGTATCCTATGAAAAGGAAATATAAACTCTGAGTAACTCTTGAGAAGATAGAAATAAAGCTTACCATTTTCAGTTATAGGCTCTTGTTTACGATTTCATGAGTAGTAGATAACATATAGCCAGGATGTCTTGGCAAGCTTTCCTAAGTGAGGCAATATATACACATATTTTTAATGTGTTTGAACATAAACACGAGGATACACAAGATAGAAAAAGAAAACAGAGCAAGCACCACTTCTAGCCATATATTCTTTTTTCTTGTTGAAAAGAAAAATAATTATATTTTGTAAGATGAAATAGAATCTAATTATGCATAGTGTTTCTATAAAGCAGTGAAAAGCAATATTTGTGATGAGATGAAGATATATGTGTCAAAGTATCGTCAAACATGACAGCCATTAAATGCTTGGTTGGAGAAAGAGCTTTAATTACACAGGACATTAGATACAGTTCGATTGAGAAGGATTATGGGCCAAGTCAACAAAATTGTTCTCGAGATTAGACCCATGTTATACTGGTGAGTGGAATCAGAGTGAACATTTTCAGCCACACTCAGATTTTAGGCACCTCAGGTAGGCCTCACTGTCCCCTGTGAACACTGGCTGTGCCTCTTTGAGAGGGACCTACTCATGATTACTGAGACTTTTGAGAGTGTGAGCTATCAGAATGGTTACTGATGCTTAAAATCAGAGATCCCAGAGGCTTCTTAAGTATTAAGTAGTAGGGCTGATGTTACAGGAAGAAGTAATATGGGAAAAACAAGGGAAGGCGCCCGGAAGGGCCCCAACTCTTAGGCTCTGGGGCAGAACTT
This sequence comes from Equus quagga, assembly GCF_021613505.1. Taxonomy (NCBI): domain Eukaryota; kingdom Metazoa; phylum Chordata; class Mammalia; order Perissodactyla; family Equidae; genus Equus; species Equus quagga. The sequence continues at coordinate 42,247,592 of NC_060270.1, forward strand.
CTTTCTTTGGGAAGGGATTGGCAAGAACAAAGTCTTAAATGCTCTGGAAGAATTATGGGCTGAGTGGTCTAAAGTAATAATGTGCTATGCTAAGCACTATGCACATACTTTATTTAATCAATGACACAATGGGGTAAATATTAGTATTTTACTTATTTTATATGTCAGGTGTGAAGAGGTTAGGTAACTTGATCAAGGTTGTAGAATTAAGAATTAAATTTAGGGTGACTATGCATCTGCATTTGCCCTCAACTAATGGATTTTCTGGGACACTGGAGTTCTGATGCTAAAACTAGAACAGTCTCAGGCAAACCAGGATGGTTGCTCACTCTCAAAGTGATGGTACCAGGACTCAGACTCAGAGCCATAAGACGTTACTCATCGTGCTTTTTGCTGCCTTCTCAAGGCAAGAATTCAGGTTCAGGACAAGAAGGCAATGGATCCAAATGACAACAACCAGGTACAAAGAAGGGTTTTGTCTTGAGATTAAAGCTCAGCTACAGTGCTCACCAGAACTACCAGTAAAGTGAACTTAATGTTGAATCACCTTCTAAATAAGTGAAGAATGGGCCCAGAGCCTTAGAAGGGAGGGGACTGAATTGGTGGGGCTGGTCAAGAAATCACAGATGTAGAGAGGCTCCTGACAGCAGGAATCCCTGCGGGTGATTTCCTAGTCGGGAACATCTGGAGGCAACAGCTGTACTAATATCCATGATTTATTCTGAACATCACCTCTGACACTAATACTATAGAACAATAATAATAGATGATGATCACAACCAATGGAGTTTTACGGGAATGGCCTTTTGCAGGGCTTAGATATCCCTGCGAGTGGCCATGGTGGCTGTCCCTGTAGTTCTCAAAAACTCAAGGGAGGGCAGCTGCTAAGTTGGTGATTCTTGAGCCCATTGTGGCACTCTGGCTGCCCTTAGATGGCATAGAATAGAACCTAGACAGCAGAGAGATCCCAGTGTGTTTAGTGTCCACTCTTTGAACTCCTTTGCCTATTTTCTTTGTTTGGTGTCTTCAGAGTACATGGTAAAGTAGAAACTGCACAGACTTTGGGCTCAGATAGTTCTGTCTTTGAATATTACTCTGGCTCTTATTAGCTGTATGCCTTGGGAAACTGACTTAACTTCCGTGACTCTTGGCTTTTTCAGTTGCAAATGGAAATTTAAATTAAGACAGGCTTATTGTAAAGATTAGAAATAATGTGTGTTAAGTCCCTGGCACATGCTAGGCACTCAACCAAAGGGAGCTTCTCTGTTACTATAGGTCCAGACCCGTAGAGTTCAAAATGGAGGCTTGAAATCTTCACTTTTTAAATGAAAACTCTCTCTCAGTGTTGGATTTATCATTTTAGCCCAAGGCTGACACCTTGTGGAATTCTCTGACAATTAGGGGCTTATTTCCTAATAACTTTGTATGTAGTCCTAAATCCTTGTTGGAGGCTGAAGCAGTGACACAGGTTGAAGGACACAGACCAGCTAATTAAGTCAAAGAAGAACAGGCAGGGCAAAAGCAGATTAATTTTTGGAGCCATTTGGGGAGCTTATTTCAGAATTTAATTTTCAGTTATTGGTATTATCTAGTTAGTGTTTTCCTAGAAAGAATATTAATGCAGAATTTTAAGACCCCCTCCTCCCTTTGCTTAAATTATCCGACTCCTAAATATTATTCTAAGCCTGGCATAAGTCTTTCTTCTCCATTTGCTTTCCCTGACTAGTCGTGCACTCGATGACTACCCATCTGAGGACTCCAATATCCCTTACAGGCAAGAGCAGTTTCACAGCTTGCAGGGCTCAGCATACAATAAATTGGACCTTTTGTTAAGAAATCATTAAGAATTTCAAAGCGGCGATGATAGAGCACTAAACCACGAGTGGGGTCCTTCTAAGCCTGGGCCCTGTCTAACCGTCTCCTATTAAGTACTTTTTTAAATATACCTATCTATCTAGTTGGCATATAATTCTTTGTTAGCAGAAACAAAATATCTTTCTTTTCTTCTTACCTTTGTTTTAATTTCTGAGACCATCTCCCCTTCCTCAAAGCTCCCTTATTAGAAATAAAAAAAAACAAGCTTGAGGCAGAAATTCTACTTAGGTCCCATTTCTATACAGATGAAATTTGGAGAAGACAATCTGGCTGTGGGGGAGGTGTTAAGTGATAGGCAACCTGTCTTGAAGTTGCATTAGCATAATAAGCATTCTGTTTTTCATTATATTTGTTTGGTTGTTTAGGGAGAGTTTTGGGGTTTACTGACATTGATTAAGGAGGGGATAAATTATCTACAAACTACCCCTTGTTTAGATTTACATTCGTCATTGTAGGGACCAGGTTTTACCCTGAACTACATTGATCTAGATGTTTTGTGAATTCAGACTTCCTGGAAAAGAATTAAAAACCAGTTCTTGGAAGCCACGGCAGTGGTGGAGACTGTTCAATAGATGCATTGACCTTGGTTCATAATGACCATTTAGTTGGGGTTAAAATTACTTAGGATTTTGATAGGATCACTTATCTCCGTGCTTAGAGCATAACAGATGCTTAAATAACTGTTGATTCAGTGGAGATAGGGATTCCCAAATGATGGATCAGGGTTGTTTGGTCAATCAAGAACCTGGGTGTCATTGATTATGGCTATTCTCCAGCCCAGGCATTTATAGTGAGAAGAGCTGGGCTGTGTGGCTAGAAGCAAGTAATTTCAAATGGTGGACTCTAGGGGCATTCACCTTTCTCTCCTCTGTTTTCCTTAATTCTAGCTTACCCTTCATGGTCCTATAACTCTGAACTGCCTATAGCTCCCAGGACACACTAGTTTCTTTCTCACCTCCAGGCCTTTGCCTGGGTTGTCTCCTCTGCTTGAGTTGCCCTTGCACAGTCCCATCCTCTTGGCTAACACTTGCTCCTCCTTTAAGACAAAGCACACAACATCACTTCCTAGTTCCCTCATTGTCATCATTATTATTTACAAAAGGAAACATTTCACTTATTAAGTTTCTCCTTATATGTGGTACTGGGCTAATATGCTTTTCCATCAATTTGGAATTTTAGAACTGTTCTTGTAATGTTTCTTTCTGGTGAGTTGTAAGAATAATATTAACCAAAGGGAAAATGAAATGATTTTGACAGAGGCTAAAATGAACTTATGTAATATTAATTTTTCTAGAATCTAATGAACTGTCAAATGAAAGAGTTTTATTAAAGGTCTACAAAGATACTTTCCAACCAGAAACTGTGACTCTAAGTTCCCCAAATGATCTGATTTTATGTAGAATGGTTTTATGCTGTGGTCCTTGTTTAATATTCTATACATTTATTTAAATAAACCAAGGTTTAGAGCATATCCTTTGCACACTGGGAATCATAGCTATTGCCAGAAAAGACGCAGTGAACTGCATAATGGCAAAGAGGGCATCTCTATAGTGTCCACCAACATGCCCATCCACAGCTCTTCTATAATCAAAACAATATAGCCAGGAGCAGGAGACAGTGCATTTGTAACACAGTCCGCTCTGAGCCATCCCTAAAATACTGGAAATCAAGGCACACATCCTTGCCTTATGGAGGTCCCTGTGGTGCTGTAAGTCCAAGATGACCGCAATGACTTGGTAAGATGAGGAAGAAGAGGTAACCTAAGGTTTAAACAGTGCTGTTGTATGTATAAGCTCTTGTATGTTTATAACTTGTGTTTCATATACACAAAAGACTACCTTAAATTATTTTTTGAAGTAAGGTGACACATTCAAAAGAGTTTAACTGCAGCGTTCCTGAAAACTGTTTGCAGAGATGTGGGCAGGCTCGAAGGATCCAATAAGGGATGGTGACATACTCAAGGTCCAGCAAGACTGATATGTGACATGCTCTTTTCCTCCTTGGGTCTGAGGGGGAAGGGAGACAGCCAACAGACACTGTAGTCATAGAGGCAGAGAAGGAGCAAGAAGAATAAAGACCCTGACCTCTCTGTCTTCAACCTCCCCCAGCACCTCCCACTGGCCAATCCTAACCAGGAAGTCAGAGGCAAGGAAGAACGGGGGTGCGGTTATTAGAAGTCAGGCTCAGCACAGGACGGAGAAGTCTGGAGGTGGGTGGGGTGCAGGAGCAGGTGGTGCTGTCAAGCAGCCCCTCAGCAACAGCAGAGAGCTGTTAGGTCAGCTCTCGACAATTGCCTAGATTCAGTTGGTGAGGAGACAATGAGCCCAGATGGATTTAGACAGTTGATTACTCATGACACAACAGACGGCATGACCTTTGTGTCTGCATCAGTTCCCCTTGCCCCCAAGTTCCACGGGGAACACGTGGAGGCGAGTCCAGCTGGGTACTGGGCACGCAGTGAGTGGTGCCACTGCTGAAGAACACTGAGTTTAAGGAACCCCCTCCAAGGGATGCCAGCAAACACACCCAACCTTTGTCCCCTGGGGAAGACATTATCTACATTATCCTGGTCAACAAATAAATTTCTCTGCCCTGGAGCGAGTACTATCTCTGCTTTTCAAGGCTATTTGCTATGAACAGATCCTTGAAAAGATCATCCTGAACAAAAGCTCATGGAAATGCCTGGAGAATTGCCTCCCATCAGGTGCAAATGGAGATTAACCAGCACCAGTACAAATACGTTTAATATTTACACAATCCGTCATTGGACCTGGCTGGCTGACCGCTCAGAGCTCCACCCTGCTCCTCATTCAGGCCTAAACTTGCCCCTATGCCACAGGCCTCTCCTTTTCCTTCTACGTGTGCTTTGCTGTTTACTTTTTACCACAGTTTACATGGAGTAGGGAAGTAATGCATCTTAGTGAACAAAGAACTGGCTTTGATTTAGGTAAATCTGGGTTAGATGCCCCTCTCTAGTTATTAGCTGATTGACCTCGGATTTTGTTTTGCTCCGTCAAATGGAGATCATCACACATATTTTTCTGTATGTTTGTAAGGATAAAACAACAAAATGTTAAATATCTAGTCCAGGGCTCAACCCAGAGTCTGGTACTATTATGGTTAATACCCTAGTGGAGGAAGGAGAGACAGACGGTATGATTTGCCCCTAGGCCCCCTGCCAACTATGTTTCTTAGGACAGTCTTGAGATCTTACAGACACTGTTAAGACATAGAAGACTCCACTGATGTTGAAAAGTCCAGACAGCACAGCACAAAATGACTACAAAATTCCCCTCATGACTTAGCATCAGCTACTGCCTATTCCTTCTAGCCAGGCACACAGGCTGACTCAGGCCCCAGTTGTAGGTGTTGCCCACTGCACAGAGGAAAGAGAGGCCCCTGAGCAATTCTTATTCAGGTGCTTGAGCTCTGATTAGTATTTGGGGAATAAACACACATTTTAATAAGCCTATGGACTCGATGAAATCATGCAACATATCTAAATGTTCAGTATCTAGAATGTAGGCTGTTTATAGGAATTTATGACAAATAGCATCTGGAGATCTGAGACCAAATTAATCACTAAAACTCTTTTCATAGTGTGAACCTCTGTGGGCCAAATATATGTATTTATATTTGTTTATATATTTGGTATATATTTGTTTAGTATTATTAATGACTTGGAAATCCCAAACTTCTCAAGTGCCACAGTTAATATTTAATGAATTACTTTTTTTTAGCCAGGTGTAAATTAATGTCAGAGAGCAAAATAATATTGCAGATAAATATTTATTAAAGCAGAAAGACTTTTGAGTTACATAAAACCAGACAGATGGAAGTGTATTACTTTTGTTTAATTGTGGCTAGACACAGGTCAATGAAAGTAAGTTCAAGGTTGGAGACTGCAAAGATTTTCTGATAAGCTCCCCCAGCCTGCCTTGCTGGCCTTAGATCCAACTACTTTTCATGCTCCCGTGTGCACACACACAAATTCTGTCTCTCTCCGTTTCAAGGACTGGCCTAGACAGTGCCATCACTCGTATTCCTCTGAATCATTGCACAAGCCTGGATTTCTCTGTCCTCTTTTTGTTACATATAGTATAAGCCCATCCCTCAAAGCCTGGCACATAGTAGGAAATTAACATGTTTGCTGAATGAGTTCATTCATACATTTATTTGAGTTGCAATAATTTTTATAGGCATAGTAAGAGGAGCTGTTGGATGGCATTCTTGTCTTAGCAAGCTTGAGGCTGGTTCCCCAGAAAGATTATTTAAAGTTTTGCATAAAGGAACACTATGACATATCCCACAAATTGTGTCTGTCTCTCATAATCAGAGAAAGACTTTCACTTCCCCCAGGTGTTTAATAAACACTGAATGAGTGAGTAAATGTATCATCTGGGAAATTATTTTCCTCCCTCTGTGCCTTGTATTGATGTTACGGCTGAAAAATGTATTCTTACTTGTAAATGAGCAGCTTTGCTTCTGCTGCGAATATTCTGTTGGTGACTTGAATAAGAGATTTGAAATCCAATATTGATGGCACTTTTTTGTGTGTGACACTGTACTAATTATAAAATTCTGTTCAATGTTACTTCTACTCCTACCATCAAAAACCTAATCGGTAATTTTAATTCTGTAAGTGAAATATTTATTGATTTTTCAATATTTCTCATTGTCTCACACAGATTTATATCAGTATTTCAAGTAAAAGAAAAAACAGTAAGGTGATGACCTATCTCCCATTATCTTTCCTCATAGAATCCTAGAATCTCAGGTCTGGAGGGGGCTCGGAATGTGGTCCCAGCTCTAGACTGAGGTGCTGCTCTTGAACAGCAATGTGCATATCACCTGGGGATGGCGTTTCACTCCAGCTTCTGGAGGGAGACTCAAGTTCAGGTTTATTCTTAAAGACTCTCAAGGAATACACTTTTCCAGTTTTTTCTTCAACTGACTGGAATGCAAACTGAAGGAGGCAATGGGATGGGGTTGCCAATTAAATATAGGACACCTAAGCACTTTGAATTTCAGATAAACAACAAATAATTTATTGGTATAAGTATGTCTCAAATACTGCATGGGACTTATACTAAAAAAATTTGTGTAGCTGAAACGTGTCTTGCACTGAGCATCTTGTGTTTTGATTTGCTAAATCCGACAACCTAAATGGGCATAAGAAAAAGAAGCATGAGCTTTGGCATCAATATTGAGCTGACTTTGAGTTCCTGGCTTTTCATTTACTGACCGTGTAAACAAGGCAATCTTATGACATCAGAGCCCCTGTTTTCTCACCTATAGAAGGAGAAAGAAGAGGACTTGCCCCTAGGGGTTGTTGTGAAGATTAGATAAGTTGATGTCTGTAAAGTGCTGTGCCCTTAGTAGGCCAACAATGGCAATAAGGCCAATAGCAATGATACTGATGAGGTTTGCTCACGCTGTCAAGTCTGAAAAGAGAGCACTGCATTTATTAGGAAATAACATTTATAATGTTGTACATTTTCATGTTGCCTCAACGTAGAAAACTATTGCCTGATTTTCACGAAAGACCTGGTTTTCTATACATCAGTAGTTTTCAAATTTTAGAATGCAACAGAATCACCTGGATGACATGTTAAAACACAGATTCCTGGGCCTCACCCCTAGAGATTATGATTCAGTTGGTCACGGGTGGGGCCCAAGAAGCTGCATTTCTGACAAGTTCCCTGGCGATGCTCACGCTGCAGGTCTGGAGGCCAAGGTTTGAGAAAAACTGATCTGCATCACAAGCATTCTAACTTTTTCTCAGTTCTCTTGCCTTGTATGATTAAAATGGTGCCACCTACTGGGCATAATAGAAAAAAATTTGCAGTAGAAGTTTAAAGCGTTTTTTAAAATGATCCTGTGGGTCCTGTGAAGATCTTATAAATCCTTGTGCTTTTTATCAACCGGGAATAGATAAAGAATTTTTATTGTGACACAAGAATAACACTTTGGTTTTAGCATTTCTTTTTTAAGTAAAGAAAACATTAAGACATTCTATTTACAGCTAAATGTTTAAGAGCTGTGTTACTACTAATTAGCTGTACTGTTGCCAATTACTTGTTGATTTCCAGCCCCTTCAATTTCATGGCAGGAGGGCATATATCCTGGTACAATAGGCACGAAAAGGCTTTCTCTTTGGGCCTCTATTTACTCATCTATAACATGAGAGGATAATCTCAAAAAACATTCTCTAATATTCTGTGATTCTACCCAAGTGATCCTTAGCCTCAGACAGGAGAAAGAATCACATTTAGAATGAAAGCTTGTCCTCTCACATCATATAACCCTCCTGTTTTATAAAAACACGCAACATTTTTGGGACTCCCAAGTACTTTTGCTTTCTCTTTCCAGGCCAAGATTTCTGTATCAGGAAAATAATAATAATGACATGAATTCCCTTACAGAATTATTTTAAGGCCGTAATAGAAGTGGCAATAGTTGTAGTAGCTTGCTAGGCCTGCCATGACAAATGAAGTACCACAGACTGGATGGTTTAAACAGCAGAAATTTATTTCCTTACAGTCCTGGAGGCTGGATCAAGGAGTTGGCAGGATTGGTTGCTTCTGAGGCCCTTCTCCTTGACTTGTAGATGGCTGCTTCTCTCTGTGGCTTCACATGGTCTTCCCTCTGGGTCTGTCTGTGTCCAAATTTCCTCTTATAAGGACACCTGTCATATTGGGTTAGGGCCCACCCTAATGACCTCGTTTTAACTCAATTACCTTTTTGAAGACCCTCTTTCCAAATGCAGTCACATTCTGAGGTACTGGGGGTTAGGGCTTCAGCATAGAATTTTGAGCAGACACAATTCAGCCCGCAGCAGTTGTATTTAAAGCATTATACAAATATTGTTTTAAAACAGAATCTTATCTCCTTGAGTTTCATTTTCCACATTTGTAAAACGAAGTTTTCCTGAGGGAGTTCCAAGTGACTCCATCCATGCTATTCTGTGTGCTCTTGTTTCTCTAACCCCTCACAATCTACAGTTAAGAAGTTCCTCCAGCAGCCACAGCGTGCCAGAGCCCAGGAGACGAAACCACCTACGTTCAAGTCATGTAGTGGGAACAGCGCAGAGTCAGATGACTCAGTTTGATTCCAACTCAGCAAGTTTTGTCTTGAGAAACCTTGGATACAATATCCAATCTTTCTGGGTCTCAGTTTTCTCCTGTGTAAAATGGGGCTGCAGCATCTGCCTAGAGTTGAAGATAAGGGAGATAACAGGCATAAAGCACCAAGAGCAAAGATCACTTAACAGTGGGGGCTCAGTAAATGGTAGTTATGCGTTGCTTATTCAGCCTTGCCTTGCCTTGCCTTTTCTAAGGGGGAATGAATCTTGCAGAAGTGCCTTGGTGGCGTCTTGGAGACTGTGCCACATCTTTTTTTGAGGGAAAAGCCGCAGTGGGTTCTTTTTTCTGAGTCACACTGCAGACAGGAGAGCAAAGAGCAACCCATCTCTCTCCCTATTGCAGAGCCATGGCTCCCTCTGCAGGGGCCAGGGAGAATACTGCGATGGTTATTTCGACAGCTATCCCTCGTTACAACCTCACATGCTTTTGACGCAAGCCCTGGGATTCCAACACCAGCACCTCACTTCAGAGTAGCCAGTTCTTAGAGCTTCCCCCAGGAAGGTAAGAAATGCTGGGCCAGCTCCAGCAGCGCTCTAGAAGATGACTTTAGAGAAGACCAGGCTCTAACCAACACAGTAGGTAAATTTTCCCAATGCCAGACCACTAGGCAGAGCTCTGGGGAATCTTAAGTCACTTTAACCCTTTTTCACTGTTTCAAAATTACCCAAAGCACATGCTCCCCTGTGCTTTCTGGATAAGGCTCTCTTAGGAGGGGAAGCTCTCATATCATACTTAGGCAATTACAATATTATTTAAAATACAAAAAATGAGTAAAGGCGTTAATAATTTTAGCACCCTAAAACAACTATCTTCATTTTTCACACAAAAATTTCCAGTTCAATGTTCACACATATATATGCACATACATTTATGTGTATTTTACAGAGCAAAGATTGTACTATGGCAATACCTTCTATTATACTATTTTCACCGAATCTTAGCTAAGAAGCATTTTCCATATCTATCCTTTTGATAGTTCAATTATATTCTGTAGATTGAACGGATAAAAATTTCCCCATTTCCCTATCTGTGAGCATTTAAGTTGCTTATAATTTTATAAATGGTGTGCAATGTGCATCTTTGTGCATCTATTTCCCACTCCTTCCTTCTCTCGAGTTGTTTACTTAGGATAAATTGCTAGAATTGGGCATGGACATTTCTATGTAGATTAGACTTCAGAATTAAGTACCCTAACTTTCCTGTAAACTACTGTCGTCTCTTAAATCTTTGGTTCTCAGTAAAGGATGGCCTCTCCCATCATCAAAACCTTTAGTACTGAGGCATAGGAGAGAGTGCCATCTGCTGCCTTGGAAACATTGCTTTCTGCAATTTCCTGCCTATTCCGGGAGAGTATGACCGGATGCCGGACAAGGTAGGGTTTGCTCCCAGATAGTGTCTTAAATGACGGAAGAGTGCTCATTAAGTGAGGTCACATTGCCAAGTTACCAGGTCCAGTGTAGCCTGTATTTACACTGCAGAACGCAGCCAGGCACTATTTCCTGCCTCCTTTGGGAAACATCAAGTCCTAGCAACTGGTTGACAGGAGCTTGTGATGCAAGCCATTGTAAAACAATGTGTGCTGTGCTCTGGGCTGTCGGTTGCTCTGTCTAACCTATCTTCCTCTTCTCACGAATGCAGACATAACCACCCATGTCATTAGATTGCTCTTCCATCTGGCTCTGTGCTTTGGCCACATTGCCCTACTTGCGAAATGACTTTTTCTCAGTGGCTTTAGGTTCTGGTTAGTTTTGGGGTCTCATCTCAATGCTCCCTGTCTCCTCCCCAGGAGCTTTCCCAGATTTTCCTATCCCTGCAATGTCCCATATAGTTGCTACCACACCACCTCCCATGACTGCTCTTTGATTATTGTATGGGGATTTTTCTAAAGAGCAAGTTGAGACTGTTTTCCATGTCACAAAAGATTGTTCATGATTTGGCCCCTGACAATTTTCCAGCTTTCTCTCTCATAATTAATTTTTGTTTTGTACACTTTGGGACAGTATTGTCCAAAAGAAATATAATACAAGCCGCATAAGTAATTTTAAGTTCTCTGGTAGCCACAATAAAATAGGAAAAACCGATAAACCAACCAACCAAACAAAATAGCCCCAAACAACAAGAAATAACCCAGAATATCATCATTTTAACATTGATACTACACACATTTCATGTGCCCGATAGACATACATATTCCTAGCTCTAGGAGTCCCAAGCTACATATGAGTTCCCCAAATATAGGAGTTACATTTCAAGCTCCATGCTTTTGCACATGCTCATCTTTTTTCCTGCTTGGAATGAACTTTCTGTCACCTGGCAAACTCCTACGCATCTTTAAAAACCCAGCACAAATATCACCTTTTCCAGTGTTTCTTTCTTGACTCTCTGCAAATGTTGTTAATCTCTTTCTTCCCTGTTCTGCCACTCTACTTTGTACATGCTCCTACTTGATATTTATCATTCTCTGTTGTAATATGTTTGTTTACATTTATAAATTATTTATAGCTTTATACTTGATTTTCAGCTTCTTTAGGGCAGAGATGCCCACTTATCATCTCTGCATCCTGAGAGTCAAGAACAGAGCACGTTCTTACCACCCAGGTGCAGTAAATGGATGAATATCTGTTGACTGAGGTACCGTCACCTGTGTGTGTTGAATGCTTGTTCTTCAGCCCCAGCTCTCCTTACAGGGCTTCCACACAAGCCTGATGGGAGGATTTACCCAGACAAGCCACAGTTTCTTTTATCGCTCCATTTCTCAGTCAGAGTTAGAAGCAACATGAAATAACCAACAGGAAGAGGAAAAATGTTGGTGGCTTGATTTTGATGGATGCCCCTGCACTGATTTCCTGCATGTTTTATGAGAATTGGCTTTTACGGTTAAACTGAGAAAACTGTTTTAAAGTATTTAAACTCAAATGTCTACAAATTTTGAATAAGGTGTTTCCTTGTTCAAAAAGCTCCTCCTACTCAAAATCTGGTCAGATGGCTAATGAGGTGTGGGGCTTAACCTCAGTCATAGATCCGATTCCTTCTTCTCATCGAAGTCTCCTACCTTAGACTTCTGGAAGAAAGCTATTGGGGAAGGCTGGAGGCATGTTAGTGACTCAATAGTGTCTGGAAAACATAAAATGGCTGCTTTTCTTATTCCATTTCATTTCATCTCATTTAGCAGTTTTTTTAAAATGAGCACTTTTAAAACTATTTAATTCCTGACAGTTTGTATAGGAAAGCAGCAATACAACAGGTCTCATTGTATGTATCATACTATCCCTATGTAGAGTTATGTCAATGACAAAAGATCAGCTCTGCCCTTGAAGATGTTGCAAACCACAGGGCAAGAAGCTGAAATAACACACCTGGATGCTGTTTTCCCTAAGATTAGAAATTTGTTACTGAGATGAGGTAAAATAGGAAAATGAAATATAATAAATATAAATATAAAATGTAATAAATATAAAAATAAATGTTAGTGCATCAGCTCTTGTAACTTAGTCTTTTTACTTTATTTATTTTTTTTGTGAAGAAGATTGGCCCTGAGCTAAAATCTGTTGCCAATTTTCTTTTTTTTCTCCCCATGCCCCAGTACATGGTTGTGTATCCTAGTTGTAAGTCTTGTTACTTTAAATCTATATGCTACATATACATATACATATATCTCTTTTAAGTAGGTCCATTTTATACACTGGGAAGTATGGATATATAGATATACTGCCAGGGATTAAGGGCTTTTTAAGATCTATTAAAATATTTGGAACTTGAGAGAGAAAATTTGCTGGCCCAAATATAAAAAGTCAAACTAAAGTTAAACTAAAAAAGATTTAGTTGTCTCAAAATGTAATATTATATAAATTTGAGCCATAGTTAAGTAGTACTCATAAACATTTTATTATATTTGAACAATTTAGATTAAGTTTCTTCATTCACAAGAATTCTTGAGTATGTGGCATGTTTGCTGGGTAATTGATGATCATAAATTAAATGGGTTAGTCGTATTTGAGTAATTTAAAAGCAAAATTATAAAAATATTATAAAAATAGAAATATTTACATAATAAATATTTTTATTAAATATATAAAATAAATAATTAAATATAGTAAATAAATTAAGTATATTAAATAAATAAAAGTTATACAAATATTTTATGAAAATATTTTTATAGCAAAAATAATATTTACTGTGGCATGTGGGAACATCTTAACAGATTTGATATAATGTGAGATATAGCCTTAAGACCTACAACAACATTAAAAAGGTCTTAAATTCTTTTTAATTGAAAGACTTTAGTTTTTAGAGTAGTTTTAGGTTTACAGAGAAATGAGAGGAAAGTATGGAGGACTCCCTTATACCCCCGACTCCCACAGTCTCTCCTATTATTGACTTCTTGCATTAGTGTGGTACATTTGTTACAATTGATGAGCTAATATTATTAATTAAAGTCTGTTGTTTCCACTAGGGTTCACTCTTGGGTTGTACATTTCATGAGTTTCGACAAATGTTTAATGACATGTATCCACCGTTATGGTATCGTACAGAGTAGTTTCACTGCCAAGTGGTTCTAATTTTAAGATCCAGCTAGACATGTATAACAAGAGCTTTCATTACAACTTGCACATATGGATTCCATTTCTCACAACCAATTAGGACTTCCCCCTGCACCTGTGGTCTCTACACAGCTATAGTCAACAACTAGTATGAATCTGACAAAAATTATGAGGCATTATTTTGGGAGAGGTGATTCTAAGGTACTATTTTCATCATTAATCTTATTCTTCTTCCTCTTCTTGTTCTATTTTTTCAATAGTTATTTATCTGGCGTGGCTCTTTTTTTTTTAACCATATCTTTTATTTGGTGGAATCATAACCAGTCTGTTTTCATAATGACTAATTTAGTCTTCTCCTGGGGTGTGTTCCAATGTTGCAGACTTAAGGTGCTTTTACCACTGTGGCGATCGTTATTGTTATTATGTTTATTCGGGCATCTCTCAGGTGCTTGCTTTCCTTTCTGTTTTGGTTGGCTGCCTCTGATGCTGGATTCTTATTTCCTGTTGTGTTCCAGATTCATTTTCACAGATTATTACATATTGGATTGCCTTCTTTACAGATATCACACTAAAGACCCAAAGAGTTATATTTTAGGAAGCTTGTGGCTGTTTTACAGTTTCTGTCTTTGAGGCTATTCTGACTGATTGTTTATCACTCTATTATTGAGAGAGACAACAGATCGTAGTGGAAATAGCACAGGACTTAAAAATCAGAAGTAGTTTCAAGCTCTATCTATCATTCACTCAATGGGCATCAAGCCCTTAGTGAATAGGGATAATGATGCCTGATCTACCTTTGAACGGATTAACTAGTCCTTCTGCCTGTAATGTTTATCTTCCTACCCAAAAAGAGTCCTATTATGCCCTCAAAACCCAGTTCATAGGTTAACTCCTACAGGAAGCATTCCAAGACCCTTTGGGGAAAGTCAATCCTTCCTTACTCTGCTCCTCATACTCACTGCCACTCCCTATGATGTAATTCATTGATTTTTATGTCAGTAAGAGGGCTATTATAAGAATAAAATGAGATGTTGTTCATAAGAAGAATACATTTCAAACTGCACATTTCAGAAAGAATTTTTTTGGTAGGCATTGCACCGCTTTACCAAGCTGTGGTTCTTGTCCTCAGAGAGCTCAGCATCTAATAAGTATTTGGCAGCACAACTAACTATGGCTGTTAGTTTATTCTTTCACTCAAAAAATCTTTATCAAGTCACCAACTATCACCCAAGCACTGTGTATGAAATGTAGAGCAAAGGGAATGAAACGTTTCAAAAATGTGATAAGACGGAGTACTTAACCACTGAAAGCCAGCGAGTAAGACTAAGAATCCCTAACAAGGGCTCTGAGGGCCAGCGTGTGCAGCTCAGTTGCTCACAATTGAAACAAACAACAGCTTGGGGGCTATGAGAGGACCGTGGCTACTCCCCTGCTCTGCTAGTTAGGGGTCATCACATCCACGTGGAAGAGAACTTGAAGTCTGATGATATAACTCATGGAATATCTTTCAGAGTTTATCATATAAATGTATATCTGGTATGCTCTGGATCCTCCTCATTAAAAGATATGGCTTCAGTCATTCTTAATAAGTTCTTTAGTGATAGAGCCCCTGGTCAAAAATTCCTTTAAGTTATATACGGTTAATTATACAAAACTGAGTTGAGTGGCTCTTACCTGACTATTAGGGTCAGGATTCTGGTGCCCACACAGGAGACGCCTATGAAAGCTATGTCCTCTACAGAAATCTGTTGTCATAAGGCTTATTTCCATCTGGATGTATATTCCCTGATAAAATTTCTCCCAGGTCTTGGTTTCCTCATTTACCTGGCATCTGGTGTGTCTAGATCACATCCTGACCACTTAACTCTCTTCTATGGGCTTTTTGACCAACGCTGATATTATGCTTCTCTCTTTATTCTCTGCCTAAAGGTGATTTCCCAGTTGTTTGACCTGAGTTGTTAGCCCTTCAGTGTTTCATGGTATCCAATAACAAGTCCTCCAGTCTACCCTTTTGGCTGTTACAAACCATCTCACATCCACATACACTGACACAAAGCTGATCCAGCCTGATGGTATGATCCATGGTTAATTAACTTAGCTAGATGTCTTAATTCATTACGGAGAATCACTGATTTGCCATTTTTCCACTTGTTCATTCATCCATCCAATGTTTATTGAGTGTCAGCCCTGATGCTATACTCTGGAATACAGAGCTGAGTGAGTCCCAGCACTGCCCTCGCGGAGTTCAGTCTTATGTGGATCAGGTAACCACTTGTGATTCTATCTGGAGTTTGAAAACTCAGGACAAACGACTGTGATGAATGTGTTTGTTTCCATTTCCCTTTGGTTGTTGGTTTCTCCAATGGCCTTCTGGGGTTCCTTGCCAGGACATCCAAGGGACCTGAAGTGGACTGGGCTTGCTGGTGGCTTCTTGGGTGACACTTGCCTCTTCTAATCATATGCTGACACATGGCCTTTGAGAGATATTTAGCCCTGGAAGTTGAGAGCAGCATTAGAGAGACTGAGGATAATTGATGCATTTTTAAAGAATGTTTTGTCGGCTAATTAAACTGTAATTGCTTCTTTGAAGAATATGTTTCATAAGTGGTTCCAGTATTATATTTATTGATTAATTTGTGGAAATAATCTCAAAATAAAGATACATGGATGAAACAAAAGAAATAATTTATGTTACACATTATGGAGCCAAACAAAATGTGCCTTGTACTGTTTGGGTACTTAACCCTTTATTTTGAGGGATCTTGCTAGAATCAAAATGTTCATTAGCAAGGCAATGAAATGCATCTTGAATTCTTGTTGATCATTAGATTTTATACGAGGCCAGCTAGACAGTCTGTTTTACAATTGATTTGGGTTTTATGGTCTCTCTTCCTTGTGAAGAAGAATTTCCAGTCTCTTGTAAACCTCCTTCTGGACTTTAATTCTTTTTTTATCACAGAAGAGCTGTCCTGGCTAGAGTCTCAAAGACTGAGCAATGTCAACAGTGGTTTTATGTTCAGGGCAACTTGAAGGCCCTGAGATCCTGCCACGATTCTTCTTAATGGGAAAGACCATGGAAAGGAATGGAGAATAGCTGGTGGAGAAATATTTGTCTCCTTTCTTCTTGGCCTTTTAACTCACAAGACCAGACTGCATATCTAGCTGAGTGTGCTACCAGCACAGAGAAATGCATTCAGAGAAGCATCAGACCATCAGAGAAATCGTGATGCCCTTACAACAGGGATTTATAAATCATATTTCTTATGGGAGGTGGTACTGTGCAGTGGTTAGAAACAAAAAAGCATTTACTAGCTAGCACCTTCAATATTTCATCAGTTATAAGGTGTACTCTTTCCTTTACTCTTTAACATCTCCGAAATTGGGGCACAAATTGCAATTGATGACATGGTGTACTTTAATTGGCTGCATTTTTGTCCTCTATGAGTGGTAGATAAAACAATAACGGTACTGTCATCTTAGATTAGATGATAATATGGCACTGGCTATGTGAACCGTAGACAAGTTACTTAAATGCTCTGTGCTGTACATTGCACATTGATTCTCACTCTACAATGCTTGGCACATAATAAATTGCAGAAATAAAATCATACGCTTTTTATTACATTGTTTTATATTTCTCCTTACACTATCTGTGTGATACAGGATTGAATATAAATTGGATTAATTCTTCATATTAATAATCATATGTGGGAGCTTTTTGTGATTACTTAGTTAAAATTACTACTCTAATTATCATGTGTTGATTTATTTTTGTTATGAAAAATAGTCATGCAAAGGATAAAGGAATTACTATGGCAAAGAATAACAATATATATTTGCATAATGCCTCATGTTTTTCAAAATGACTCTGTGGTCTCATTTTCACTGGATCTTTACATCTTCCCCAGGAGGTAAAAAGCAGAGGTATTTTGCCCTTTGATAGAAGGGAAGTGATTGAGTGACTTAGTCAAAGACACTTAAAGACTCTTCTAATTCCTGATCCAGAGCTCTCTTCTGCCTTTGAGACCTTACTCACACCCACAGCATCAACTCCTATTACTTTTAGATTGCTATTTATATTTCCAGAAGTTCTATCTCGTATTTCTAAGATATTCCCACTACGTATCTCGCCATCTCCTCTGCAACATGTTTTACATGAACTGACTGTCTTTTCTCTATAACAAACCCGCTAGAGTTTACTCCCTAGGTTTACTTCTTTCAACACTGCCGCTATCCTCTCACAGAAACGTAAGGTCATGTTAACCCTTCCCATTTCCTTGACATCCTCCCTCACAGTTTATCAATGCCAATTTCTTTCCATCATTCCTACCTTCTCCTTTTAACCTCTACTGCTGTCTTTATCTAGACAGGACTCTTGAAATCCTCTCTTAGTCCTCCAGTTCATCCTATACTCAGCTGCATTAACCTTTATAAAATTCATTTTGTATATTACAGAACTCTCCAATGGCTCAATATTGGGCAGAATGAAATCTAAGGACTAATACTGTAGGATCTCAAGTTTGATTAGTGTTATCTTTGATCACCAAAGCTGGTCACTAAATGGGCCTAGCTTATCAAGGGAAACTAGGCATGCGTCCAGCCGAGAGAAGATAATGCCAGTCTAGACAAGCAATGCCCTCCTGGTCTTCTCCCTAATCATTTAAACTGATGTGTTATTATCCTTAATGTAAACTTCATCTACACAACCAGTTCTTTCAATAAAACGTGGACATGCTGTGCTTATTTCTGCCCTGTGCCTTTGCTTGTTGTGCTTCCCAATCATTCAAAAATACATTCGATGAACATTGATTGAGCATTTTCAAGGCAAAGGGAATATAAAAATGAAGAAGATCCTGCTTTGCCCTTAGTAGCTCAGAGGGAAATAAGGAGGGGAGACAAATAAGCAGTTAGTTACAATACACTGCAACAAGTGCCACTGCTTGTAAAGCATTTGATGGGAACATAAAGAGGCATGACTGTGTCCAAAGCTGTGAGGAAAGGCTAGAAAGCGGAGGCGACATTTGAACTGATCCTTTTCTTCCTCTAAATCTTTCCAGATCCTGTGCAGGCATCCATCCGATGGTGCAATGCCTCTTCAATGCCTGAGGCCTTTATTAAGGTGTCAACCTACGTTTATCACTTTCCAAAACCTCCTTTGAAAATGACTGTGATCTCTCATTTTGGTATTGACCATTGCCTGTTACTTCACTGTTTCTTGTGTTTTTCTTTAGTTCCTCCAACTAGATCACAAGCTTCTACATACCAGTGATAGTGTTTTAAACTTTTTAGTATCCATTTCCAGACACAGAAACTGAATCCATGTTTATTAGAAGATTTATTTTGATGCTTTGTGTACATATTAATTTCCATGGTTAAGAAGGCATGTATGTGCAGTCACACATTAGTGACTACAAGCTCTGATGATAAAGACGAATTTTCCAGAGAAAAGAATGCGCTTGACTAAAGTACAGTTATAATTTCTGGTGGAACATGTCGCTAAATAATTCAGCTTCTATATAGCAAATCCAAAGCTGATTATTATGTTGGTAATAATGCTGATATTTAGTGGCTCGTGGAGACATGCACACGTATTTGAAACAAGCACTGCAGAGACGAGAAAGTGATGGCATATGGTCAACAACATATGCAGGGTTATTACAACAAACACGCTGGATAGAATAGATGTTGATTTTTTTAAATCCTTAAGTGGAACTTTGAGTCTATGAAATATTTGATATAGCTTATCAGGATCCGGTTTCCTTGAAAAAGTACAGGTGACTGCTCTTTCCTGGTGCTTTTTCGTTAATGATTACCAGATTGGCATAATGGTGTCCCCTCTTTCCCTCTTCCCTGAGTTCGTAAGGATAGCTTGAGCAGCAGCTATTTTTATTTCATTTATTTAAAACAAACAAAAAATATACATGCAACTGGACAAAATTGGGGGACTTTATGGCAGAGGAAGTGTGCATGCCTGAAAGTAAGTTAACTATTCAAAGTTGACTCAGTTTGCAAGTTAGGGAAAATTCATTGTGTCTAGATTTGGATTTTCTGGATTAAATGCCCAGCTTAATAACCATCCTGTTATTTTAAAAAATGTGAATCTAGTAATATTTTTAAGCGTCAGCATTGGGCAATTCCTTTGCTTTTTCGGAAAGAATTCCTAAGATAGAACTTAAGCAGGATACTGTTGTTACATTTTGCACAATATTTTGAAGGCATTTGACAATGTGTAAATTTTATCTCTACAAACAGATATATCTCAAGCTCCATTATGGGTGAACACGAGTATAACTTAAACTAATAAAACTCCAATGAATTTATATTTTACTGGTTGCCAATTTTTGGATTTAAATTTATAAAGGATTTCTTTAACAGATTTATTATTAGAGTTAAGAAATAGATTGAAAAAGCTCATTTAGCATTTTTAAATTATTACGGAAAATAACATTGTTTTATACAAAACACTTCTAAGATATAAAAACCAGCATCTAGAGGCAGGAAAGGAACATATTCATAAAAATTCAATAGGTGATTTCCTAGTTTTACTGTGCATCATATTATTTTAAGATAGCTCAGAGAACCCATATGTCAGGAAATTGCCTTATATATGGGTCATAAAGGAGGCGTGGCTTCTAACATTTTCTCCGTTTTTATGCACTAAACAATGGAGGACCCAAATTATAACATTACAAATAGTGAAGTCTAGTATTATGACCCATTGGCATAACCTCATTTCGTAAGAAAAATCATACAAATATTGTCAGCAGTGTATTAGATATGAATTATTAAGAGATTAGAGATAACTCCGAAATACACATTTCATTTTCAATATTCATAAACATTTCATAAACGTATATTTTCATTTAACGTTTGCTCCTTCACAGCAACCTTTCTATTTGTTCACCTGCTGCCTTTTGTGGTGACTTAGTGACAGAAATGCTCTTCTCTGTAGCCCTGGAGTGCTTGAATAAAGCCTTTTCATATGGTCAAGGCCAGGCTCTCACTTTAAGTTCATGTCATTATGAGACTTGAAAGAAAGACATTATTTTGATTTGGGGCTTATTTATCTAAATTTTCATGGTGAGTTATAATCAAATACATTTTTTTCCTTAACTTCTCAATACTATTTCAAATATTATCCAAGATAAACTGGAGGACAATAATTTTAAAGCAAGGTTCTTTAAGTAAACCTATTCTGAAATGTCTCTCTCATGCTTTGACATTTCTGCTAGACTATGTAGCCACTTCTTTAATACCATGGGTTCAGTTTTGCTTCTAGCATGTGATGTTAAACAATGGGATACACAAGCAAGACTTTGGAATAAAAATTCAGCTTTTCTTATCAAATGCAATTTTACCTAGTGTAATAGTAGGTAAAAGGTTAAAAGAGTAACTTGTAAGTTTGATGTGTAAATAATTAACAAATTTGATTGCCTTTAAGTTTTCTTATTCTGTTTACTTTTTTTCATAAATAAAGAGAAAACAAAGCACTCGTAATCTTTACCACATGTTCACATACCATCTCTTGTTTTGATACCACAGTTAAGTCATAATTCCCTGTTGGGAAGTGGGAAAAGTTAGGCCAGTATCCCGATAGGAATATCCTATGATACAGTAACACTATTTCATTTAAAAATCATTCTATTGATCATTTTTTAAAAATTACTTACCTCACTGGATCTGTGTGATGTTCAAAGTTAAAGCTCATTTTTTCAGGTAGTAGAGAGGCTTATGTGCTGAACATTTTCTCGCTTGTTCATGAAAATGTCCTAAGCAGAGGCACAGGAAGGCAGTGAGTAAAACAAACACAGAAACCCAGGAGAAAAGATGCTCCCTGAAGATCTATGCTAACGGCAATGGCAATGGAGATTGCAGAGGGAGGGCTCCTCCTCTGGAACTTTTTCCTGATTTCCAACCTGTGTTAGCATAAAGCGCTCACGGACAGACATGCTTTTTAAATATTGAAATGCCTACTTAAGCCCAGCAACGTACTGAAACCAGTTTTTTTCCCCTGCATAAATAAGGCACATCATACACTTGTACACCAACATAGCATACAGCGTGCAAAGATAATAGCATGTTGACATCTCTGAATTATACAGAATAGTAAAAGGGCGCATAAAAACGTAACCTGCTTTTTGTTTTAGTAACTGTTGGAAATGGTTTAGTTTGGTTTTCAACTCAAGTTATAAAACATAACTTGCTGTTTTAAAAGCCCACTTTTATAGCAATTTCTGGCTGAAAGGCCTGGAAAAAGATCATATAGGTAAAATAGTTGGTTCTGAGAAAAGATTACCCAGTAAGAAAAATAGAAATCAGTTTCACTGCTTTGATTTGATTGGCATCTTTGATGTCTACATCCATGTATGAGAAGATGAGAAAGCAATGTTTTAACTTCTAAAGAGGAAAAGGTATTTTTGTTGTGGATTTATTTCCCTATATGTCATTTTAAGTAAAAGACTCTCAAAAATGTTTGCTGAATGTAACATATTATGCCTGGAAATAAATGGGGAAAACAATCCCCTGAAAATAATGTATTCATTAAAAATTCTTTTCTAAATTCTAAATTACTTCCTGTCTTCCTTCTCCCCCAAAGACCACTAAGTGATATAGTTTTATTCATCAGTAAAGACATTTGTCCATTTGCATCCTTTATATGCGTGGGAACATTTGGTTTTCCTATTAGTGACAGATGAAGGAGTGTTTGGATGTGAAAGTGGTACCCCAGCTTGTGGGGGTGGGAAGTGGACAAAAAGGAGTGGATCAGTTAATCTGGTTACTGGGTGCTACTCTGTGCCTCATCCCAAAAGATGGTGAGTCTTGGAGATTTAAAAGTTACATAAATGGGTGTATGTTCATAACATATAAGTCACTTCCCCCAGTCATTTCCATGTGAAGATGCTTTGACTATTTGAGGGGAAAGAGAAGCAAAGTTTTGCATTAACACCTGGAAATTAGGAGAGACCCAAGACAGCCCTGAGAGTTTGGACTCCACTGGAAGCAGCACAAATGAATGTGTTGGCCACCTAGAGGTTTGGGGAGCTCACTTCTAGACTATTGCTCTGCTGCTTGCTAGCTATTGGGAACTGGGCAGAATACTGCCCTTAGACTCTGGCATGAAATGAGAATGTCGCTCCTAGATGATTTCACAAGGCCAAAGGTAAGTGCTCTGGCCTGTATCTCTACTTTTAGATCATGCTCTTGTTTCCTAGGATCCCTAAGTCCCTTCCTGAATGTCCCGAGCTTGTTTCCAGGACTCCTGTGGGCCTTTTCCCAGGACCTCTGAGTGTGCCTGAAGAGGTGGCCATGAGAGTCTGTTTGGAGAGATGAGGAGGCAACTTGGACGTGGATAGAATGTCAGTGCATATTCGTGGGAGGCCCCTCCTGGTGGAATCCTGGGTTGGGAAGAGAAGGGAATGAGCTAGGGAGCGGGAGGCCAGGGGCAGGAGGCTGCTCTACTTGTAACTTACAGCTACATGACTCTTAGGAGCCAAAGAATTTTAGATACAAACCCAGCCTTGAAAATATACAAAGATCCAATTGTTAAGGTAGGATGATAGGGTATATTTTATTCAACATTTTGCTAGCTTGATTTATAACTTAAAAATTCTTAGATATATGATTAGAAGTCTTCATTTTTCTCTTTTTTTAAGCTTCAGTGCACAGTAATGTATCCTGGTTGTTAATTTAATTCTCTATGTGAGCCACTGCCACAGTATGAGAACCGACAGAGAGGTGGTATGGTGCCACAACCTGGAAATGACCCCAGGCCGTGGTGGTGAGAGCAGTGAATCTTAACCACTCGACCACTAAGACTGGCTTGGAAGTCTTCATTTCCGTTCCTGCCCGGTCCCCATATATATTAGGGTCAGGTTTAGTGTATTTTCCCCCAACTTTTTATGTTGAAACTTTTCAAATATGTAGAGAAATTGAAAAAAATAGTACAAAAAGTGTCCACATATCCAATAGCTATATTTAGAATAGTCAATATTTTGCAAATTTGCATTAATTCTTTCTTTC
The DNA here is from genome assembly GCF_021613505.1 of Equus quagga. NCBI lineage: Eukaryota > Metazoa > Chordata > Mammalia > Perissodactyla > Equidae > Equus > Equus quagga. The sequence continues at coordinate 42,271,173 of NC_060270.1, forward strand.
TCTGCATCTCTTTTGCTTAATCATTTTATATTAAATTGCAAGTATCAATAGACTTTACCCCTAAATATTTCAATCTGAATCTCCCTAAAATAGCGACAGTCTTCTCAACCATAATGCTATTATCTAACCTCAGAAAAATAATACTAACTTGGTAATATTTAGTGTATAGTCTCCCTATACATTTACCCAAATTTTACCAAAAATGTCTTAAGCTATTTTTGTCAAACTAGGATTCAAATAAAGCTCACATTGCATTTATTGGATCTGCCTCTTTAGAATCATTTAACCTAAAACAGTCACCTCACTTTTTTCCTCCATTACATTGAGTTTTTGAGTCTAGCCAGTTGCTTTTTAGAATGTCCCAAATTATGAATTTCTCTGATTGTTTATTCCTTGTGTTGTTAACTAGTTCTTCTATCTCCTGTATCTTTAATAAACTGGAAGTTAAATTTAGAGTCTTGGTTAGATTCAGATTAAACACTGGCAAAATATTTCATAGATATGGTGTTCTTCTTATTGCATAACATAAGCAGTCATATGATGTAAGATGGCTCCGCTAGTAAGGATGCTAAATTTGATCATTTATATGACTCTCCATAGGTAAATAATGACATCTCAGGGTCATTTAAATTTGAGTTTCTCTCATTATGAATGATGTTAATTCTGTTTCCTTTAGAGACCATTTGCCTTTTTCTTTTATTTTCTGTGAACATTTTATTAATGTCTTTTGACTCTTGGTACTTAAAATTATTTTTTAATTTTGAACAATTTTAGATTTATGTAAGAGTTGTGAAGATAGAACAGAAAGTTCCCAACTACTTTTCACTCAGCTTCTCATAGGTTAGCATTTTACATTACCATGGTACGTTTACTGAAACTAAGAACTTAACACTTGTATGATACTGTTAACTGAACTATAGGCTTTATTCAAATTTTGCCAGTTTTCCCACAAATATTAGTTTTTCTGGCCAAAAATCCAATCCAGAATACTACATTACATTTAGTTGTCATATCTTCTTAGTTTCCTCCCATCAATCTGTAATTGTTTCTTAAGCTTTGCTTATTTTCCATAGCCTAGACACTTTTGAAGAGTATTAGTCAGGTATTTTGTAGAATGCCTCTTGATTTGGGTTTGTCTGATGTTTTCTCATGATTAGAGTGGCTTATAAATTTTGGGGAAAAATACTACAGAGCTGAAGTGCTTTCTCATCTCATATCAGAGGGATGTGATATTAACATGACTCGTAAATGGTGATGTTAATCTTTGGTTAAGGTGGTTTCTGCCAGGTTTCTCCACTATAAAATTACTTTCCCCCCTTCCACATTCTATATGTTAAAATTAAGTAACTAAGTTCAGTGCACACCCAAGGGAAAGAGAATGACGCTCCACTTCTTGGGAAAGTATAAAAGAGCTGGTGGATACATGTTAAAATCACCATGGTAATTAAAAATATATTTTTGTGTAGGTACTTTGCAGATATGAAAATATAATGTTTCTCATTAAAGTTCCACCCACTAATTTTAGCATTTGCCAGTGGATCTTGCTTGCAACAATTATCATGTGGTGTTTTAATGGTGATTTTCCATTTCCCCCATTTCTTCTACATTTATTATCTGGAATTCTTCTGTAAGGAAGACTTGTCCCTTAAACCCCATTTAGTTATTAATTCAATCATTTCTTTGTATTAGTGTGTACACATAGACATTTATTTTACTCTTTGGCTTGTAATTGAACATTTATGTTATTGTGTTGTTCAAACAGTGGCCACTGGGAGTTCTTTCAGATTGACTCATGTACTGTTTTTTTAATTGCCTCACTTTCTAGCACTACAAAATACTTCAGGCTCATCTTGTGTTTTGCCTGCCATATTCTATGGGCACATAGAGGTTTAAAACTTTTTATTTTGAAATATTTTTATGCTTACAAGAGATTTGCAAAGATACCTGCGAGTTCCCATATATACTTCACTCAGTTTTTCCTAATGTTAACATCTTATATAACCATAGTACAATTATTAAAGCAAATAGTTCTTCCATTTTTTCTTATCTTTCATGAACTTGACAGTTTTGAAGATTACTGGTTAAGCATTTTGTAGAATTATCCTCAATTTGGGTTTATCTGATGTTTTCTCTTCTTGGCCTGAAGTTATGGGGAAGTATTGGGGAAGAACAGCACAGGGGTGATGAGACACATTTTTTCTAATCTCTTCAAGTCTCAACTTCCTTGTCTGTAAAATGAAATGATATAAGCACCTTCCTCATAGGTCTGCTGTGATAAATAAATGAGGCAGTAAAGTCAAGTGCTCAGCATGGGACTTGTTGTATAGTAACCCTGTGATAGATTGTAGATATATCATCATCATCATCACAGTTATGCCTGTAATTATTAACATCACTCTTGTCCTCATTTTCCCCATCACTATTTCAACAAATATATATTGAACATCCATCCAGTTTGGTCTCCTGGACTCAAGTTTCATCCCCTCTCCTTTTCAAGTCCATCCTGTATGTATTTACCACAGTGACCTACAAAAAAACACAAATATATATTTGATTTATTTGATCAAGTTATTTCATTTCTTTAAAATTTTCTCTTATACTAAGTAACAAGGTCACGTACAAGTCAGGTTGAAACTTCTTAATGTGACATCAAAGTCATTTATGACCTAGATCCTGCATACTTCTTCAGGCTTATCTCTAACTATTGCTTTGAAAACCAGCTTGCAGGTCCTGACTGTAAAGATGCTCTTTCTCCTCTTTGTTTCTTAACTCATATAGTTATCTCTGCCTCCCTATTTTCTACACGTTCCACATTCACCCCCCCCCCAAAAAACTTCCATTCATCACTCAAGACTCAACTCCAATTTAATCTCTCCCCAAAGCTTTTCTTTCCCTTTTACAACTTGTTTTAAATACCTGTTCATTAGGTTCCCATAACACCCATTCACTCATTCATAGATTCAATAGATATTTATTGAACCTTTACTGTGTTCCAGGTTGGGTGTTAGTTAGAAGCCCTGATAAGAGCAATCCTGTAAAACATGAGATTGCATGTGTCCTGCAAGAAAGCTATGGCAAGAATGACGACCAAGCACACACATTCTGGTTTGTCTTACATTCAGACTGCTGGCAGGGGTGGACAAAAAATATCTGTTTTGAGTCAGCCGAAGTTTTTTAAAGCAAGCTTATATTAGAAGTTTCTGGACTCTACCATTCTCAATATTTATTTTAGGGGAGTCAGAAACTTAAGGGGTAAGCTTCCTTTAGAAAATTGTGTCCCCCCTAGGATTAAAGGAAGAGAAGTCCAAAATTTATGGCATAGTATTAACGGCACCCTTCTCTATAAAAACGGGTACCTTTGGAACTCAAAGACCATACTCAGAAAGAATAAGATTAAAATTAAATTGTGAGATTATCTATTCTTTTAATCCTTGAATTTCCTTTCTTATTCTTCTTACAAAGTACAAATATTCTCATATTTCTCAACAACATTTGACCATTTTCAAGAGGCCAAGTTCATTTGGAAGGTAGCCAATGTCACTGAGAAGAAGAAGAGTTTGAAATTTTCTATGGATACCTGTGGTGCCCTCAAGTTCAGTTATAATTTAACAAATTATTGGAAAAATAGTGTTCAACATGTGTAGAGTTGAGTAGTGATGAGAAATTGACACTAATTGCTCCTTTTTATTGAACTCCGATGTGCCAATGACTACGCTAGGTGCTTTACATACATCATCTAATTTAACTCTTAAAACAATATCTCAGATTAACTATTAATATATCCCTCCTGAGAAAAGACTCAAAGATACTGTCACTTCCCTAAAGACAGCTAGTTCATAGTGGGTCTGAGATTTAAATCTACGTATTCAGGATTTGAAATTCTGTGCTTTTTCCCTATAGGAATACATTGTCATGAAAGTGCTAGGATGAGGACAAAAATGTGAGTTGGAATAAGATGACAGAGCAGAGATTTCCTCTCTTGGCCAAGCATCATAATGATTGGAAGCCGCTTTTTCAAAATAGAGATTCCCAGGATCTACTGAGATCTGGCGAATCCTCAATGGGTTTTAAAGGCTCTCAAGTGATTTAGATGCATCCTCTCCATGGAAAAGGGTTAAACTGTTCCTAAAATGGAATATTATTAACAAAACATTTGGATTATATTGTGTATAAAGACAAGGTCATTTGTCCTTGGAAAGGGCAAAAATATAGCCGTAGGATGAGAATTACTTGGAACTCTTTATGGAAAGAAGAAATGCAGTTTAAGACTAGGAACAGAGGTTATGATTTATTAATCTGATATCCTAATCTTATTTCTCAGAAGTTACTTTGGATGACTTTTGGCTATTGCACAACATGCAACTCAGAGGGTTGTAATTTACCACCACTGAAGCGACTCAAAAGAATCTGCTACAGGCTCTTGAAGGCAATTCCTAAATACAAGTTTCAGAAACTATTTGTGTGGTGACGACTTTGTGTAGTTTCTCAAAGGAAAAGGCCGGAGCTGACTTGTGGAGGTCCGATACAGGTTTCAAAAGAGCTTTTTCTATTTTTTAAACAAACATGTTTAAACTTGGTCTTTTTTCCACAATGAATGTCATAAAAAAATCCAACTCCGTGACACAGTAGTGGAAAAGGTTATTTGGGGAGATGATTTAAGCTGGAAACACATTTTGTTTATAGCACTCACTTTATCTAGGGCATTCTGGAGAGAATGAGGGCTGCCTCAGGCCACTGGCTTCTCAGGTATTCATTAATCCTGAAGAAAGCTTCAGGTTGAGGTCATTACTGCTTAATTACAGCTTGTGATTACTGGCACATTCTTCAGTGACCTTATTCTGTGTGCTGGCCTGTTTGATCACCAGAGAATCTGTGCAGCTGGAAATTTTGGCTGACTAGAAAGTATAAATGAGGATTTTTTTGGCTTGAATGGAAGACCGTTCTTGCTGAAATGTCAACACATTTTTCTCCCATCTGGATATGGTTAATCACAGTGCTTGCTGTTATATACTTTCTCCATAAGTTTTGCTTTTGAGGTGTACCTGAACTTATCAAAATGTTGTTTTAAAGCAGAGCTTCGAGCAGAAGTGCTCCTCCATCACTATTTACTCTTTGTGGGTATAAAAGCGGAGGTTTTCTTGTGAACACTTCGGCATATTAGAACCTGGAGTCTAGGGACCATCTAAAACTATGTAGAAACTGGAAGGAATTTTAATTCCATGATTACTCTAAGAATAATATTCTTCTAAAATCATAGGGAAGGAGGCCTGATCTAGCAGAAAAAATATTTGGCTAGCAACTGGAAAATCTGGCTGGATTCTGTGCTTAATTGCAACCGATTCCTGGGCAAAATAGTTTCAGTTACTTATTCACATATTATTCATGCCATAAATATTGTTGAATGTTTCTATGGGCCACACACTGGGGAAGGTCTTGTGGACACTGAAGTCTGTGAGGCCTGGGATGGTGTTTTCTCTTTCATCATTGTATCTACCACATCTTCCCCAGTGTGTGGCAATATGTAAACAAATGTGTGTGGCTGGGCTCCAATAAAATTGTATTTCTGGGCAATGAAATGTAAATTTCACACAATTTTTTTGCATGTCACGAAATATCACTTTTCCTTTGAGTCTTTTAAAACTATTTAAAAATGTAAAACTATTCTTAGTTCATAGACTAAAATGACAGAAGTCTGGGTTTAGCTTATGGGATGAGTTTTACTAACCCCTAATATATACCACAAACAAAATAAACAATGGCATGATCACTTTTGGCAATAGATTTTCTGTTTTTTGGGGGAGGACATGAAACTCTTAGGTGACTGAGTGTTTCCTAAGGAAATTATGATTTCTATGCAGGGGCCAGAAAGATGAGAAAGTATGAGTCAGTTGAGGCCAAAGAGAAGAGTATGTGCAAAGGCCCAGAGACAAGAGAGTAAATATTGTAAATGCATGACTGAAATACAGAATATCAGATGGGAAAGAGTGATAAACGTGGAGTCTGCTTAGGGAAGCAGGGGCCATATTATGAGTAGCCTTAGACACAATATAAAGGGTTTTGGAGCAATAGGAAGCCTTTGGAAGGTTTTTAGTAAGCAAACACAAGATTAAATTTGCAGTTTAAAATATCTCTATGGATGCAAATAGAGGATGAAATAGACATGTCCTTGCCCCAGTGTGACTTTATTTACAAAAACAAGTGGCAAGTCAGATTTAGCCTGTGGGCTATATTTTACTCAACTCTGCTACAGAGTCACACAACCCTGATTGAAATCTTCATCCATAACTAACCATTTTTTGGGCAAATTACTAAAAGTCTTTACTATCATGTTCTGTTGAACTCTTTTTTCCTTCAAGGAGAAGTCCATCAGAAGTGCATAAATATAAACGAAGAGTGGCAAAACTTTCGTTTACTATGTTGAAAGAAAGCAGTAAGTCTAGGAAGATGTTCAGACAACAGCTACTTTATTTCACTGCATTGAATGCTCTTACGACCTTCCCCCAGGGATTTGTGCCTCTGTAGGGTAATTTGCCCCATCACTAGTTCTAATGTCCCTTTCCTTCACATCTGGGTCCTGATTTCCAGCTCATGCTATTGAGGTTCCTCCATGACACTGGCTACGTTGACATGAGTTGCAAGACGACCAGCTAACTAACTTAAAATCCTGACTTAGTCTTCTCATTTCTGTGACTTCAAATTAAAGTAGAGAATAGCAAAGCCTGCGTTCCAGATTATTTAATTGTAAAGGCTTTTTGCTAATTTTGATACAATAAAGTACAATTTCTCAAGCGGTGAGATCCCAAAGACTACCTAGAATACAAACGTTTATAAGAAACAAAGTGACAAAAATGATAGGCCCAGGTGAGAGCACTAATAAAGATGAATATGAACAAACTTAGTAGAAGTAAAGACCTCCTTTCCACTGACGGATTCAGTATAAATATCCAAGGCTGAGAGCTTTGACTATAGAAACAGGGATCAGAAATTTGAAAAGTCATGAACTTATTGACATGTTTGACATTCTGAAAAATTTGTGTGATTACATTTCTTCTATAAAAAGAGAAAAATCCAAAGGATTTCTTTTCTTTTCTTTTCTTTTTTCTTTTTGCTGAGGAAGACTTGCCCTGAGCTAAAATCTGTTGTCAACCTTCTTTTGTTTTACATGTGGGCCAACCCCACAGCATGGACACTAACAAGTGGTGTAGGTCCATGCCCAGGAACTGAACCTGGGCCGCCAAAGTGGAGCATGCTGAACTTCACCACTAGGCAAATAGGGCTGGCCCCTAAGGAATTTCTTCAAGGTGCATTAGCATATGTAACGTGTAGTGGAAAGACCCCTTAACTGGGGGTCAATAAAACCAGCATTATAGTCTAATATCCGCAATTAACTAGTAGCTGTTTGATTTTGAACAGGTGAAATGAGAAAAAAGAGGGCATCTCTACCCTCCCTCCACATTTGCTCCCTGCCTCTGCCACCTCATGACCCCAGGGGAGGTCCAGACCTCAGTAAAGGTAATTTTCCTCAACATGAGTCAATGTGCATACTTACAACATTATATTAGAACAATTATAATAACAATGATCATTTATAAATTAATCACTCAAAAATTTTTATAAGAAGTCATATGTGGATTGAAAGATTCATCTTGTATGGATGAAAATTCTTCCAAAATTGACCTGTTGATTTTAATCCCAATCAAAATCCCAGCAGGTAAGTTCTGCTTCCACTTAGAATGTTGAAAGCTGCAAACAAATGTTGCTTCCACCCTAATGGTGAGGAAAAGCCAGATGATCTACAAATTATAACTTATCTCAAAGCTGTCAGAGTGCTGAGGTCACAAGGCAATTACAAAAAACGAGTTGTGAAAAGTGAACAGATCCCTTGGCAGGAGGAGAGCAGACACAGACCTTTTCAATCTTAGCAAAGCATAGGAAGAATACATGGCTGCCCTAGAAGCGGGTTGAAAAAAAAATTGTTAATATTGTTAATACTTCTTAAAGGTCAAGAGTGGGTGAAGATTTCAGTTTAGAAAAACTGAGAGCCCTAGAGAGAAGGGGACTTTGCCCTCACTCACAAACTCTTCCCCATGGGCCTCATCAGGTGCCCACAGAGAGACAGGGCACAGGGAAAGAGACTAGAGAGCCCCTCCGTACCCCCAACCCATGGTTGGATGGATGTTCAGAAGGTGAGTGGATGCCACTGGGTGACAGGCAAAAAGCACTTCTCACTTCACCAGATCATTTCTCTTACATGAAACAAAAGCCTTAAGCCATTGGGAGAGGACAGAGAACATTTGCCCCCAGGGATGCTGGTGGAAAAGCAGGAAAAACTCTTGGTCCAAGAATCCTGCACTAATACGTAGTGGAGATCTGCTACCACTTGCAAAGGGTCAGAAAATCTATCTCTTGTCCAAGACCTGACACAGATTTAAAAAAAGAATTTGGCTGCCATGGGAGGGGGAAGAGGAAGGAATGCTGAAAATGTCTCACCCACACGACCCAAGTGAACCACCTTCCCTGAGCCTGAGGTTGGACCAGGAGAACCAAGAACACTCCCTACCCCCACCATCGACCTAACACCAAGTAACAAGCAGAAGCAGCCCACGGGTGGACAGGAGTGAAGACAGACCCCATCTGTGATTCAGGTCTACAGGAATTGCCGAAAGGGGAGGTGAAACAAGAACACTGGAAGCCTTCTGCTTACTAGGGGTCAGCAGCCCTGGTCCTACACTAAGCAGAAGGTAATGGCAGCCCACACTGAACATACCTGAATCCTAGGACATGCTGAGGATAGTGACAATAGCAAAGAAGCCCAACCTACTCAGTTACTGACTAGATTGATCAAACCCTTCCTCCACTAGTAGCGAGAGAGAAAAGTCATGCCCATCTTCAGGAGTTAAAGCTATTTGCCTCAGACTGTACTGTCCTTTGATATGTGATATTCAGCATTCAACCAAAAAGTTCATAACACATGAAAAACAGGAAAAAAACAACTCATTATAAGAAGATAAAGTAATCTACAGAACCAGACACAGAGATGATACAGATATTAGATCAATTAGACAGGAGTTTAAAATTACTATGATTAATATGTTAAAATATCTGGTGAAAAAGGTAGACAACATATATGAACAGATGGAGATTTTTGTCAGAGATATAAACATTATTTTAAAAGACAAATGAAAATATTAAAAATTAAGAAAAATGGGATATGAGAGATGAAGATTTCCTTCAATGGGCTGACTAGCAGGTTGGATGATAGACGTAGGCAGAATAATTATTTGAATAGATAATTGCTGAGTATTTTTCAAAATCAATGAACAACAGATATGTGAGGCTCAGAGAACCCCACACAGAATATAACATAAATGTATTTGTATGTATCACAGGAAACTGCTGAAAGCCAGAGCTAAGGAGAGATTCTTGGGGGCAGCTGAAGAAAAGTGACACAATACAAAGAGAGGAACAAAGATCAGAATTACAGCAGACTTCTTCTCAGAAGCTGTTCAAGACAAAAGATAATGGGGTGACATATTTCAAGTGTTTAAAGTAAAAATCTGTCAACCTAGAATCCTGGATCCAGTGAAAATATTTATCAAAATTGAAGGCACAATATTTTTTCTCAGACAAACAAGTAAAGAGAGAATTTAATACCAGCTGAAGAACTTCACTACAAGAAATATTAAAATCTTTCAGATAACAGGAAAATAATACCAAATGGAAAGTTAAATCTAAACAAAAGGGAAAAAATGCACAGGAAATGGTAAAAATGAGGGTAGATATAAGACTTTTCAATCACTTTAAAAGATAATTGACTTTTTAAAAAAGATAGTAACAATGGATTGTGGGGTTTACAGCACATGTGGAAATAAAGTCTATGACAACAATAGCACAAAGGATGGGAGGCAGGAAGTGGAAATAAGCTATTGTAAGATTTTTACACCATATGTGAAGTGGCATAATATCATTTGAAAGTAGATTATGATAAATTAAAGATGATTATTGTCAACACTAGGGCAGCCACTACAAAAATAAAATTGAGGTATAACTAATAAGCCATAGTAGAGCCAAAATGGAATCATAAAAACTACCCAATTCAAAACTGGCAAGGAAGGAAAAAAACCCAAATAATATATGGGACTACTTAAAAGACAATTAGCAAGATAGCAGATTTAAGCCAAACCGGATCAATATTTACCTTAAATATTTGTGTTTACTGAAACACAAATAAAAGGCAAAGATTTTCAAATTGGTTAAAAAATTAGGGTCCACCTATATGCTGTCTAAGTGACCCATTTTACATAGAAAGGCGTAGGTAAGTCAAAAGTAGTCACAATCTACCAAAACTAATTCAAGAATTAGATAATTTAGAGTCTTCTATAAAGATAACTTATGCATAAAGAAAATTCCAAGTGAGATGGCTTCACTGATTAATTCTACCAAATGTTTATATGCTACAAAAAGTCCTCCCGATAATACAAGAGAGGGGAATACTTCCAAATTTATGAGGTGAATGTTACCCAAAACATTACAAGAAAACTACAACTTAATATTCTTCATGAGCATAGATGCAAAAAATCTTAAAGATAAACATCATAGTCTGTGAGCAGAAAATGTGACCTCAAAGAATATCTTGTTGGCTGGAGCAATTTTCCAAATTCAGGCAGTTCAAAACTCCCAAGATTCAAGACAGAAGTGTAGACTTTAACTTCAAATTCCCTTTGCTGATTTTGTCTCTCATCTTATCTCCCCAAACAGATTGTAAATACTTGGTAAATACCACGAAATTGGGAATCATATCTTCTACTTAAGTTTTTCCCAGTAGCATAGCAATTAAGCATTTAATTAATATTTAATAAGTAGGTTGATGGACACAAACGTAGAAATCAATTGTGTCTGCCTAACAGAAGAATTGAACGCACGCTGAGATTTTGGTACTGATCTCAGTCTAAGACAGTTACCTTGGGCTAGCCAATGGCAGCTCTTCTCTCTCCATGTATACATATTTTGATGCAAACTTTTGATTTAAATATATCTTCAAAAGTGTAGAAATAAAAAGCATGTGGCAGAATACTCACAAAGGGAACAAACTCATGTGACCAGCACCCAAATTAAAAACAGAACATCGCCCAGATCCCAGAAGCCCTCTTTTGTCCTCTTACAGCTGCTAGGCCTCCAAGAGCAATCACTCTCCTGACTTCTGACACCATAGGCTAATTTTGTCTGTTTTGGGAACTTTTATGAATAAAATCATAAAATATACATTCTTTTGGGTCCAGCTTCTTTTGCTCTTCATTAGATGAATCCGTGTTGTCTATATAGTTATAATTTGCTCATTCTCACTGCTTAATAGTATTTATTGTATAAATATACTACTATTTGTTTATCCAGTCTGCTTTTGTTAGATAGTTGGGTAGCTTTGAATTTGGGGATATTATGAACATTGCATTCTTGTACATGTATTAGGGGCATACACTTACTCATTTCTATAGAGTTTATACCTAGGAGTGGAATAGCTGGATCAAAGATGTGCATGTGCCTAGCTCTAGGAGATACGCCAAACATTTCCCAATTTATGGTTCCACCAGAAATGTGTGAGAGTTCCAGTTGCTCTTCATCTTCATCAACACTTGGAATTGTAATTTTTTTAAATTGTAGCTTGTGTGATACACGTGTAGCAGTAATTACTTTTTGATTTAAATTCTCACTTTCCTGATGATTAATGAAGTTGAGCACCTTTCCTTATGATTATTGGCCAAATGAATGTGTTTTTCTGTGAAGCACTTGTTCATATCTCTTGCCCATTTGTTTTCAGTTGGATTGTAGTGTGTGTTCTTATTGATTTGTAGTAGTTCTTCGCATATTCTAGATAAATCTTTGTTGGATATTTTGTTGCAAATATTTTCTCTCACTGCGTGGGCTGCCATTTCTCTTACTTCAGGGCATCTTTCTATGAGACTGCCAAAGCTTATTTAGTCTTTTTGAGAGGTTCTGTTTAAGTTTTAGTTTTCTCCCTGCTCCAGAAATTGGTAAGTGTTGTGAGAGAAAAATAAGCAATATGCCTGAGCCTCCCCATATTGCCACTAAAAGCTTAGTTGTTTTCTTTCTCTCTGTGTTAGTAGCATCCCTTTCTGGGTACAAAATTTGAATTCTCACCCTTATGCCCATTCACAAAATTGACAAAGTCCCCTGGGGTAAAAATCCACTTACTCCTGCTAACTTCTTCCCTCTCTGGAGTATGGCCCTTCCAATTCTTTGTTGTTGCTGCAGTCTGCGGACTTCAAACAGATGATGACCTTATTTTGTCTCGGTTTTTCTTCTTGTTCCCAGCGACCACACTGGTCTGCCAAAATCCACTTCCCATTTTTAAACAGGAATCTACCACAATATATTTTAGATTGATAGACACTGATATCTATCAACTATCAATGAATCAAAAAATGCCAGCTAAGAAATATTTTATGTAAACTGGACTTGCAAGTATTCCTCTCCTCAGTGCTGACACATCTTTGGGTAACTGGGCCTCGGCAGACCTGAAGAGGAAGATCTTTTGGTAATAAAAGGCGACCTCAGTTTGATTTCCTTTTGGGAATTGAACTCTGATTAGAAGTCCTGGGAAACTGGAGTGGAGCTGATTGTCCTAATACCGTGGGAGAAGTGAAATAGAAACAGATTTAAGGATGTTTAAACACATTAGGAATGATTTTCTCATGCATGACTAGCTTTGTTGCCAATTCAAGTAACATAACTAAATCATGGCTTTGGACTTTCTCAGAAAACCATGAAAAGAAGCTGAAAAATTACTTGGCAAATCACACACAAAAATTATGACTTATTCTGAAATAAATTCCTGACCCGATTCCCGTTTTCATGCCAAGAGCAGAACTTGAATATACCATGTCATAGCTATTGCTGTCTGAGGCAGACTTATATTGGCAAGATGAGGCCCACAGATAAGGACATGAACAATCCTAGTCCTATTATCTACGTCATGACTCCTACTGGTATTTTAACTTCGTAATTAGGCTTCAGCAGTGTTTGTGTACACAATTCCTTTTTTATCTAAACAACTGTCTCAACACAAAGCGGAAACATTAATAATATTTTAATAATATTTAGACCCTACCAGGGGGATATTTTTGGACTTTCATTTTAGAGCTGAGAGATTTCCCTGAAGATGATCTGAAATAAAAATGTTTGTTTTTTAAGAAAATTCGTATCCAAGCAATACTCAGTAAGGTCTGGTACAAATAATGTGACACTTAAATAATAATAAATATCTAAGTCAGAGATGTTTGCCCTGATTCTAGCTTAGAAAACAGTATTTATTGACTTTTTCTGATTATAAAGATAATACTTTTCTGTACAAAACATTTTTAGAAAACCATTCTTTATCATTTCACCCAGAAAAGTATAACAATTTGTGTATGTGTTTACATACACATATACATATGTTTAAGCTGGATTTATACTGTATATGGTCTTTTATAATCTAGCTTTCTTATATAACTATGCATTTTGAGAAATTTCCCTTGTCTTTACATTGTCCATAAAATGTGATTTTAACAAGTGCATGGTGTAGCAAAATATGTATACACTAACATACTCCCGAGGAACATGTAAGTTGTTTGAAACTTTTCAGCAAATTCTATGGGCATTCTGGTATGCAAATCTTTTTGGACATCTCTGATCCTTTTATTAGAATAACTTCTTGAAGAAAGAAATACAAGACAGAACTTCACAACTTTAAGGTTCTTGGATCATAATATCAAATTACTCTTCAGGGTGGTAGTAAGTATATGAGAGCACCTATTTCATTGAACATTTGCCTGTACTGAGAATTGTGCATTTAATTATTTTTCCCTACTGCACAAATGAAAAAAAATAATTTCATTGTTCTTTTAGTATTACTTACCATTTTGCGTTACTGGAAAGTTAGACATCTGCTAAAAATGCTTACTGGCCATTTCTATCAGCTTTTCTTTAGTGAATTGTCACCTTATGTACTTTGCAGTTATATTGATTTTTATTTTTCTTACTATTAGTGAGACCTCTTTCAATATAAAAGTTGTTAGGAATTTATCTACCATGTATGTTCCAATACATTTCTCTTAGTAATTTGCCTCTTAAGTTTTTCTGATGTAATGAAATTTTTACTATTCACATAGTCAAACCTATCATAGAAATAAAAATAGAAATCATAGAAATCTATCATTTCGTCTTTTGATTCTTTTGATAAGAGTTTCTTTCCTATACTTGCTTTTGCTATAGTTTCTTCTTTTGCTTAAAATGGCCTTATTAACTCCAAGATCAAATAGATGTTTACCTACATTTTCTTTTATGGTTTCATTTTTAAAATATTTAACTGTTCAATCCATTTGGATTATGTATGGGATGTGACAATTACTGAATTTAACTTTTTCCAAATATCCAATTTACTATGTAGCTTTTATCATATACTAAATTGTTATGCATATTAGGTCTTTTTAATATTCTTTCTGTTTGTGGTCTGTTTTGCACAAGTACTGCATTGTTGTGCCTATTGCTTTAGAATAAATTTGACATTTAGACAGCTGGGTAGGCCAAGTCTCCCTTTATTATTACTCTCTTTTCTCAATATGTCTTGAATGTTTTCCTCCTGTTTGTTATCCACATTAAATTAAAGATAATTTTTTACGGTACAGAAATAATCTCATACAGCTCTTCAAAAGTATGAGTAAGGTTTTGAAAAGGTCTTCAAGAAATATTGCTAGGTAAAAAAAACAAGACAAAATACCGTGTATAGTAAACTACCTTTGATGTTAAAAATGAACAGAAATTGCATTTACTTGAAAATGCAAAGGATTTCTCTGGAAGGACACATCAGAAACAGTTCTTAGTTTCAGGGTTGGAGGACAGGGGTGGGTGGGAGATTGACTTTTCACTAAACATCCTTTTGCAGTTTTGAATTTTATAACATGCACTTGTATTATTACCTATCGAACAAATTAAAAATTTTCAGTGATCAAACGGCAGCCCTGTAGGTAGGTTTTAAATTATCGTGAGGTTTACACACTGAGAGAATTGAAGCTGCGAGGATAAAGTACTTGTCCGAAATCACATGGTGAGGAAATGGTGCAGCTAGGACTCCACCACCAGCACCGAGCGCTCCTCCTTGCTCAAGGAGGGGAGAAAACAGAGAACCCACAAGCAAGCTTAGTCCAGGGAGTACTTTTTTTTTTTTTTTACCACTTCCTAGTTTTTGTTTAAGTCTTCTTGAACATAAGATTTTTAGTTTGATTATCATTCAGTTTCCAAATGTAGCTGTATCTTTAAAAAGTAGTTGAGGATAGGAAGCTACTTTGGGGAGGAGTAAAAGTTGTAAAGACCCCGGGTAAAGAAGGTAAAGGGCTGAGAGAATGGAGGAACCCAATATAACCTATATGAAAAATTGTGTAATGCCCTGACTGTTACTGTGAGGTGGGGTGTAATGGTGTTGTATAGGACGTGTCACCTTCCGGCACAAATGGAGGAGGACCTCTTTTCAGTTGGGCACCAAGTAGGAAGAGTGTCCCAAGAGGACTTTAGCGCTTCCTATCTTAATACCAGGGGAGAGAACGGAGCCCCCATACAGAACACTGAGGAAGTGAGCATCCCACTGAGATTAGAGGGAGGAGGCTGACAATTTACAGATTTAATTGGGAGGAAAGCAATGCTTTTCATAGCAGTAGATTTTATTACTCTGAAGTCTGTCCTTCGGCTTTTGATGTCAGATAAAACTGGGTTACACTTCAGCCCCAAAACTTACTGTTTGACTTTAGATAAGAGACTCGTTCTTGGGTAGCTCTGGGGCAAGGCAACATCACCGAGTCTTAGCTTTTTCATCTGTCAAGTACTTATTATAATACCTTCAACATTCATTCATTCAACAAATTGTGTAGCAAGCACTGTTCAAGTCACTGGTGACACAGTGCTGAATAAGAAAAACATGTCCTTCCCTTCATGGAGTTTGTGTTTACTAGGGGAGAACTAAATGAAATAAAAACAATGCAGTGTTTTCTAGGACACTTAGCACAGTAAACTCTGAATGAATGAGATTATTCATATTACATTTATTATGAAATTATATAGGTATACTATAATGTTACAAATTATTTTAACAAGTACCTAAGCAAAGTTCAAGTCTGAGTTTGAAAGATCTTGACACAAGCCCTAGTGGAGTAGTAGCCACATGGCACCCATGGAGGTAGACCAAGATAGAAGCAGAACTCAGTCTCTTAATCTCACCAGCAAAGGAGTTTCTTTGGTCCTTAGCAAAGAGATATTCAACCTCAGAACCAACCTACTATTCTTTGTTAGCTGTGTCCTATATGTTATCAGCTGTATCTGTTTCTCATTATATTGCAAGTTTCAGTTCTTTGCAATGAATTCTTCTATCACTTTTGCAAAGTATTAAGTTAAAGAACACTTTTAATATGGCTCTGTCTAGATGCCTAAATCAGGAGAATACAATTCTGTTCTCCAAGTGGAAAAATGAAAGCAGAATTCTCTCTTAATGCGGCTACATGTTTCCCCTATGGGTAGAAAATTCCAGTTTGATGGGCTTAAGAAAATGTACCTCTTTAAAACAAATTATGACCTTACTCTGACCTTTATTATTCATTTAACATTTATTGAACAAGTCTTCAAATTGCTCAGAAAAGAAGAGGGGAAAGGTGAGGCAGTAGATGAAGCTTATTCTGATTTTTCAAAAGCTTTTTGATTTGATCCCTCAAGGGTTTGTGAGGAGAAATTGATAACCCAGTGGTGAAGTATGAAGCAAGACTTCTATCACTGAATATTAAAAATCATTGAAAAGTATACTGGGAATGCATTGAGTTCTCTGCTTAAATGAGAAAATGGTGTTTTTAAAGACAGTGTAAAGGAGGGTAAATTTTCCTAGATTAGTTATAGAATTATGACATCACTATCAAATAGTCCAAGTACACAACATAATAGTAGAGATAATAGAAATTCAATGATGATATTTCAGAAGTTCAGAATAGCGGATCACAAACAGAAATAATCCTTTTCTTTTCTTTTTTAGCAAAAAGCTTTTGGCTGTTCATTTCCATTTAAGAAGCTTAGACATATGGCATTACCCATTGCTCGGCAGGCATTTTCCTAATTGGAAAACACGTGCACCTTTCTTTTAGATTCGTCGGGATACTCTGGAGAAAACATTTTACCATCCATGAACCTTCACGTCTGTTCCTCTTTATCTGTTTCAAAAGTTCTGTGTTAACAAACCCAGTTGCATTTGTGTGACAAATTCACTATTTCTAGCTTGGTTGAGTGTTTTGATCAAGGATGGGGAAGGGAAAACTCCCTAGAATAGGAGATAATGCTTTTAAAATCTTCACTGTATCCATTTTGAAGGGATAATGCACAGCGAGGTCAAAGAACTAGAGTGTCTACGTTTGTGAAGGATGCATTGGAAATAAGCATATCTTTTTCAGAGATCTCCCACTCCCTCTCTTACCAGCTAGAAATGGATTCCAAAGGACATTGTTCTATCACAGCTAAGTGCTTTGGGGTTTGGGGGAAAGGCTCTACTGAGACAGGCTTATCGCTGACCAATAGCCTCTTCCCCTCACCTCCCAGCAACCTCTGGGGAAGGACATAGGTAGGATGAGATGGTCCAGTGTTGGATTAAGGGACATTTTGGGAGGTGGTAACCCAGTACATTCTGGCTTCTAACCTCCTACCATTGCCCTCCAGGAGAACTGCATGCCAGGGAGCAGACGTTGTAGACCTGCTCTCTTAGTGTGACCACAGGAGAGATAATCCAGGTAGTTTGCTTCGAAGGAGCTTTTTGTAGTATAAGACATGAAGGTAAAAAATTAGAGATCCTACAGAACAAAGAAGATCTGTGACATTTCTTGCCCCCAAAACTGACATTATTTGCTCAAGTTCAGTGTCTTTGTGATTAATGTCCTAGTCTTTTGTACTCCCGTTGGCTATCAGCCCAACATATAGAACTCGAAGGTCCCAGTAACTCAGACTTGCGTTACGTCTCCCTTTTAAATGCTCCAAGGCATATCCCCTTATTTCTCCAGCTGCCTCCTTCTTTCCCAATTAGGTAGTGCATATTTGTCTGTTGTGATGTAATTCTGGGCAACTGGGGCATAGAAAATAAGTAGTCTGAACAGATTGCTAAGAGAGATTGGCCATGCTGTGAGCAATATGTAAGATTTCGATCTGCCCATCTAGCCATCTCTGCAGTACTCCTCTGAGAGGCTCCAGACAATGTAATAGAGCATGCCCTTTGGGATCAGCCTACCTGGGTTTGAATCTTAACTCCACCTGGCAAGTGCCTATGTGGCTTTGGGCAAATATTTTTGTAGCTTTGTGTTTCAGTTTCCTTTTCTGTGAAATGGGTTAATAATAATATCTACTTAGAAAAGTTATGATAATTGAATGAATTAATACATGAACAGCACTTGGAACAGTGTCTGGCCCATTGTAAGTGCTATAAGAGTTTCTTATCATTATTAGCAGTTCTGGAGTTCTTTACCAGCTCAAGCTTCACTGGTTCTATGCAACCCTTGAAATTGTATACAGAATTTAGTGTGGCTGCTCATATACACAATTTCTTGGCAGAGTGCTCATACTCTTCATCAAGATAATCTCTGAATAAAAAGGTTTAAGAATTACTGTGCCACACTATACAGGTCTTCCAACACTAAGGGTTAATTCCTATCACTACTAAAACTCTGTGAACCATTACTAATTTGGGTTCCTATGAATAACAATTAAATCTTCAACTAAAATAATCCTTAAGAATTTATTTACAGGGTGTCTGAAAGCTACTGGTTAGGTATGCTAAGTTTATTTTCTTCAACTTTCTTTGATATTATTTTTTATCCACACTTACAGGCAAAGGTTAGCTAGAGCAATCAATGGGTCAAATTAATTAATCACAGAGAGCACACCACATTGAACATCCCCAAGATTTGAGTATTTTTCTGAGCCTTTGGGCTGTGCTGCATTAATGCAGTGACCCACTAGATGTCAATGTTTCCATGAGAATGAATAAAGGCAGTCCGTTGTCATCCTTGAAGCAAAGAATTAATTGATTGCTATAAAAAGTTAGATGAAATAAAATGTTCTCCTGCTCTTCAAACGAAGATAAGCTAATAACTTTGGACACAATTTCACTCCTCTGCATTCACCAAATGTCCAATTACATATCCTCTCTGCCTGGACCTTCAAAACAATATAAAATTGAATTAAGGCAATGAAAGAAGTCACAGGAGGATTTCCGGAGAGCACCGTCCAGCTCAGAAACAAAGCAATTCAATTCCTGTCTCCAAGATTTCTAAATGCACAGACTTAGTAAGTAATGTTCTCGCCGTGTCTCCCACTGTGGTCTTTTTCTTCTAGCATTATTTGAGACTTTCTTTTAAAAAAGTCTTTTTATGAAAACAATGTGTCAACCATCTTTTTTCAAGTAGGCTTGCTTAATTGGGACAAAGATGATCCTATTAGGATCATAAATCTGCATGGAACAGTTCTGTGTTTTCAGATGTTTTGTTTTTACATTTATTGAGCACACAATTTTAGATGATGTGCCTCAACCATTAGACACAGGTAATTTCTAATTAGAAACATTATAAGCAGGGAAACATAATAGATGAGATATAGCAAAATTACATAACCGGAAGTATCTAAATGAGTAACGAGAATGCTGAAAGGGTTAACTCAAAGAAAATACCAGCATAAGGGATTCCTAATATCCCTGCCCTGTGGTTTTATTCAGTTCCTGTCCGTTTCCATGGACAGAGAGCAAAGCAAATGTGAGTTCATAGCCTTCTGTTGCATGTGCAGTGAAACTTCCCCACTGTTCAATATCAACTGGGAATGTAAAGTCTACAGTGTATACTAAAGAATCAAACCTAGGAAGTTTGTCAAATCCATGCTTGAGTTAAAACAGAAAGATTGATTAGGGTGGAAGTGCTTTTCTAATCAAAACAGTAGGAAAAATACGTTCCAGGGATTCAGCCATCTCAGGTTATTTTCAGGGCTGACAACCATAGAAAGCAGATGGCCTCAGAGGCTGTGCTGGACACTGGTTCAGAAACACAACACAAGGTTAACAATGACATATGCTGTCACCCAGGAGGCACCAGAGTTCCAAGAAATATGCGAATTTCAGGGCCTTCTCTGAAATAGTGTTTCCTTTGCACATTTTCTAAAAACTAATGTAATCAAGGTTTTAAAAGGCTCAGAGAAAGGAGCCATTTTACTTCCCTTGGAAGATCCACTGGAGAACTTCCACAGAATCCAGCCCCTTTGCTCTGTCTTCTACAGATTTTTCTTATAACATATTGAAAGTAAATGTAGTTATTTGCAAATAATAGTTTATTATTTTTGATAAGACAATATTGCCGTGTAGTAGTCTAAACCTTTTAAGAAATGTAATTCTTTATTTTAAGAGCAATATAGACAAATTATTTATGTCAACCCAGGGTTGTATACATGAAAATATCCAGATTAACAGTTGTGGTGAGGCTTAGGGCTAGCAGTTGCTAGCAAGACTGTTTCCAAATATTTTCCCTTTCTCCCCTTGTAGCTTGTCACTGATAATTGGAATGATCCCCTAGACATTCACAAAAGAAATGCTTTTGCCGTCAGAAGATAAATCCACTCATCAAATTGCTATCATTAATGTCTTAGTGTGAACTATTTTTTGCCTCTTTCTAATGACACGGGAAAGATGGCAAAAAAGCAAGTGTGTAGGGTTCTTCCCGGAGAGGGTGGATCAGATGGATTGTTGGATGATGAGAGCCTGAGGAAAACCCTGGAAGTCTGGGGGTATGAGGTAAACAGAAACATCCAAAAATTAAGAAAGATACCTGAAGAGTTAATAATAAAATCTCTGGATAACGTTTTTTATCTCCTCTTCAATTTTGCATTGGGAAGACCCTAAGAACAGAACATTAGTTCCTAAAAATTATGTAACTGATCTTACCTGAGAAGTGACATTTTCTAGTGGAAAAAGTAGGATAACAGGGAAGAGGTAATTAGTGGAGCTGTTGGTATGATGGTACATTGCATTTAGTAAATCATTTGACCTCCAGACCTCCATGCTAGGGATGCTGGAAAAGACTTTAGTATCCCTTTTCCTCTTTTTGCCAGCTGGGCATCCCATATACAGGTGCAGCATGATCACAGGTTTAGAGGAAGACACATGGTTTTCAAGAATTACTTTACCATTTATGTGCTATGTTAACCTTGAGAATTTCCCTTAACCTTTCTAAGCTTCATTTTTCTCTTCCTTAAAGTGGAAAACACATCATAATCTGCCCAAACAAGTCATAGGGTGGTTTTAAGTTTAAAATGACAACTAAGTGTAAATGGGTTTTGTGAACTGTGAGGAGTGTTACACAATCTCTTGAGTATCATTATTTATATAAATAGTGTCATTATGTCTTTTTAAGGTCCTTTGGGTCATGAAAACTGATGTAATTGCAGGTGAAAATACATCTGGTATGAACTAGGCTGGAAAGTGCGGAAATGTGTGTAACAAGGTTAGAAAAAAGTTATTCCTCTGAGAAAGGAAAAAAGGAAAGAAATTCTCTGGGATTTTATTGGACTCCTGACAATGGCACGAACTTCACAATGTGATGTTAATAGATTTGAGGGGATGGAGTGAGGGTGCCAGAGTTGTGACAATATTCTTCTGGTGTTTTCTTTGGAGAAGAAAGAGATAGGCAATTTTTTAAAAGCATATCCTAAATGCTGACTTAGCTTGTGACCCTTTCAAAACATTTGTAATCACTCATTTTGATGGCCTTTCTTATGTGACTAAATCTTATGAGTTATTTTTATTAAGATCTTGCAAGGTTGCCAGATAACTAATTGTGGTGGAAAACAGCCAAGGACCAGGGCCCAGAGTGGTACGCAGTGTGGACTCTCTCCAGCCTACCAGTTATCAGCTTTCCTAATCCAATGATCTCCTTTTAAATTTGGACACACATATTTCTGTATATTCTTTTATATGTTTTATGTCTGTGTTGTGTATCTGTTCATAATTTGCTTGTCTCTCATTGATTTTCATCTCCTGCTAGACACAGTCTGTATCTTTATTATCTTTGAGAGCACCTGTAGGGTCTGATGTAAATTTAGAGACATGCGTCTTGCTCTGATATGTATCTTTTCAGCTGCAGGCAAAGGAAGCTGGGTGCTAGATTTAACTGAGCTTCTTACAAAATTTAAGGATTTCATACTTAACTTTATCTTTACAAATTTGGATCCTTATCCTCTCATGATAACCAAAAGGAAGAGGGGAAACTTAGCTTATTCCTTCACATTAATTCATTCATCAAACATTATCAAGTGCATATTTCATGCAAGGCTCTGTGTCAGAGGCTGGACTTACCCAACAAGTGAAAGGAGAATTCTTGCCTAGAAGAACAGCAGAACAAGGATTTCAGAGAAAGCAATTCAGAGGAGAATTTTAACTGAATGAGGCCTCGGGAAGGGAGACCTC
This sequence comes from Equus quagga, assembly GCF_021613505.1. Classification (NCBI taxonomy): domain Eukaryota; kingdom Metazoa; phylum Chordata; class Mammalia; order Perissodactyla; family Equidae; genus Equus; species Equus quagga. The sequence goes on from NC_060270.1 coordinate 42,293,686, forward strand.
AGCTGCTGAGCTTTAAGATTCAGATGTATTTGTGCCTCACTTGTTTCTTTTATTCTGACCCTCTTTCAAAGAAGACATCCCAGAGAAGTTCCACTTTGTCCTCGCACTTGGTTTTCCCATGGTGACACTCATTATTAACAGCAAAACACTTGAGATTATTGTATATCTTAGGTATCTCCTTACCCCCGAACCTGGCTTACCCAAAGACTCTTCAGATGGTAGGATACAGGAGCATCCTTTGGCCAGCAAGTAAAGAAGCACTAGGAGACAGGACTTCATCATCAAAGAATGCTCAGGGTGATTAAGGGATTTGGAAATTTCATAAAGAAGATAAAGAAGAAGAGTAAATGAGGACAGGGGAAGGCCTGGCAGGTATAAAAGTTCTCAATACCAGTGTGTAGACAGACTCAGGTGAAGTAAAGCAGAGGTCAGAGGTGAAGGATAGGTGGCAGTCATTAACCTAAATCTTAGGCACTAAGATGTTTTCTCGCTAGTGTGGAAAGGTAAGCAAGCTTTTCGTCACCTTTCTTCCCTTCTTAACTTTCCCCCAATCCTCCAAGTCCCTCTGCCAGTGATAGCTGAAAGTAATTCTTGGCTAAGAGTGATATGTGAAGGTAAAACATTGAGGGTTTGATACTTACACTTAAAAATCTTAAGCGATGGTGTCTCAACATAAGGCACAACTCATTTAGAAGGCGCTAATTGCTGGTTATTTAGGTGGTGGAATGGTGCTGTGTTCTCGACATGCCCTTTAAGTGGTCCAAAGTGATGGCAGACATAATGGTAGAGGTGTTCCTTTTGTTTGCACATGTGCTTGAACTGGTTTGTTGGTCCAAATGCTAATACTATTCTGTTGACGCTGTCTGACGGCTGTGCCTCAGGGTGGGCACTGATTGCATACTAATTAGGGCACTGTTATCACATTAATTATACTATTAGATTCAGATTAGGCTATTTTACATAGATAGATAGATAGATAGACAGAAATCCTCAATGGCAGACCAAAGGGGAGAAGATCTGGAATTCGTGTGAGGCAAATGAGACCTTTATATACAGAGGAGAAAAGGTCAGGGCATGGAACAACTAATCTCACCAAAGGAAGAAACTCTTTGTGAATAAATATACCAATACATGTAGAAGCAAATTTATTACAATATCCTTTAAAAGAGGAAATTATTGGCAATCACATAAATACTTCATAAAAATAATGTATATCTACATTGTAATCTTTAATGGATACTATTTCATTTTAAGGTTTTACATAGTCTAATTTTTTTCCTTAGAATAAATTCCTAGAAGGAAAATTTCTGTGTTAAAAGATATACACATATTGATTGATTCAATATATTTTGCAATCTGCAAGCCAGAAATGTTTTAAAACATTTAAATTAATCGAGTGATTAATGTTTTAAAAATTTATACTGCTACCAGCAGAGTATGTAAGTTTCTATTTCTTCACCTCTTGGACATAGGTATTATCTTTTTATTCTCTACTCTAACAGGGAAATTTTGCATTTTCTTGTCTTTATAATTTTTATTTCTCTAATTATTAATGGCTCTGAGCATTTAAAATGTTTACTAGCCATTTTAATTTCCTTTTTACTGGTTCTTTACACACTAAGGCCATTTTGGAGGGGTACTTTTTTCTCTTTTTCTTATTCACTTTAAGAACCATTTATGTAGTCAGATCATATACGTTGCAAATACTTTCCCCAGTTTATATTTGCATTTAATTGATGATTTCCTTTGTTGTTATATGGGATGTTGTTCTAATTTTTAGGTAATTGCATTTATCAGTCTTTCACTTTTGGTTTCTGTTTTTGGTGTCATGACTAGAACGACTTTCTCTATCACGATGTCATTTAAAATAAACAGTTATATTCTCCTACTATCAGTATGGCTTATATATTTTTCATGCATATTTCTATAATCTTGATGGAATTTATTATGGTAAAATGCGGGAATTTAACTTTTCCCCCCAAGTAGTTAGCTAGTTTTCCAAATGCCACTTATTGGGGTACCTCCTTTATCACATTCTAAATTTTTCCACATGCTTCTGTTTCAGATTTGTCTGTTCTTACAGTTAGTACCACATTGTCCAAATGTCATTTTTCTAAACTATATTAATACCTGATAGATATTATCCTCACCCACCACCTATTTTTGTGTTTGTACTTTTAATTTATCTAATTATAGGAAGAAATAATATGTTAAAAAAAAAACAATAAAAAGGCCCTAGCATTAGGGAACTATCTCTTGCAAGAAGGAGAAGCAAGAGTATGAAAGATTTTTTGGAAGATTCCAAAGGGGATAAAGATTGTCTGGCAGAGGAATCCAATTCTGATTCAACTTCAGACTCCCTAGACTGTTGATCCAGTTAATCCTGTAACAACTGCCACTTCAACAGATTTGCAAAGGAATTTGATAGCCTACATAGAGCTGCCTTGTAATACCCAGGACCAAAATAACTACTGACCAACCAGACATTCAATTAAAATAGGCAACATTCATACAAATGATGCACACTCAGGCATAAGGTACTCAAACCATATATTTCATGACCAACCAGTGGTAATGACTATTTCTGTCTGAAAAAGCAGCGTATCTCCATTAGATACCAGGTGGTGCCCAATGTGTGAGGAGGCCCAGGCCTGCACTTGGAGATTCACTGTTGTTACCCTTACTATTTGTTCAGAATGAAACTGTGGCACAAGTAGGAGAGATAAACTTTAAAAAAATTTCTAAATCCTAACTCCACCAGGAGTTTGAGGAACTAAAGTCACCTACTCCATTCTGCTGCACTTTACTCTTCCCTAATCCCCAGAGGTGAGCATATTTATTGCTTGCTACGGGTCCACCTTTTCATAACCTTATCACTAAATAAAATCCTAATGTAGATAATATAGTGTAATTTTAGTTATAAAATGCTATTCTTATGAGTTTTCAATATAAAATGAATCAATGAGATTGGTTCTTCTAAAATGACTATCTCCACTACCTTAGATTAATAGATATAATCTGATTTCCTACAAGAGCTGAAAGCCCCATTAGGCTATCTCTAACAGGTTGGTTATTCAGCCTCTATGTGATTATTTTCAGAGTCGGGAAACTCACCCTTTTCTAAGGCAGCCCATTCTGCTCCTTATTTTTATCAGGTTAAAATTTTTATCCCTACACCTTCTGCTGTTCTGTCCTCTGGAGCCCCACAGCACACATTTACCCTCTCTTTATAAGTCAGCTCTTTAAATGTTTGAAGAAAGTAAGTGCCTGGAGGATCTCCAAGCTAATCATTCTTATTCCTGCAACTGCTCCTCCCGTGATGTTCTTCTCAGAACTTTCCTGGGTCCTTCTCTGGTTTATCAGAATTGGGGGCTCCAAACCGAATGCAAATTCTAAGGCAGATTCAATCAACATAGAGTCAAAAAGATGAATCATTTAAAAAAAATCGAATATATTTCTCTTTGCATTCCCATGGCCTAGCACAGAGCTCAACATGTGTGTAGTAGGTACTTATTAAAGATGTGAAGGCATAGATGAATCGATGAACTACTTTTGATCCTTTTCATAACCGTTTTAACAAAATAGATTGTGTCTTCTTACCAGAACAAAGTTCTTTTGCACATATGTCCATATTCCTTGATGTGTGTGGGAAAGGCATGCTAGGGCAGGTTAAATAAATGTTAACCGGCTTAAAATTTGCTTAGGTAGCTTCAAGAGTGACACAAATTTGATGTTATTTTTGCTTTGTTTATGGTTTCAGGACCCAGAGCAAAGGATTGGTTTATGGCAGCCCTACGTATCTCATGAAGGCACATTTCATGCAGAAAGTTCTCGCAATGTCTTGGTGCACAGACACCAGTCTTTTTAAAGTGCTGGTGCTGGAGGATGTGCGTCTCTTTGTTTAATGACCTGGCCATTTGTTTCTCAGCTGCAGGTTGCTTTTGTTAGTGTTTCTGCCACTGCCAGAGGCATTGTTGTTGAACCCGGCATCCGTTAGTGCACTTTCTCCCAGACTGAACGCTAATTTAGTCTGTGTAGTGAAAGAAGGCCTGCTGGCTCTTTCCCCTTCTGATTTTATTTCTGCCCCAAACTGTCACTGTAATGAGGCCATTTTTTACTTTTTTTCCCCAAATGATTTGTTTTTCTTAGTTATTTTTTTTCCCTTGGAATCCAACCTTGCGCATCTGTGCTTGAGTTTTATTAGGGATGCTGTCTATTAATATTCCATGGCTTCTCCAATTCTCCTCTGCTGTCGTCCCATCTTCCTGCCTCACTTTCTTGGTCTAGTTTTTGTACAAGCTTTAATTTGTTCATAATTGAGAATTGGATCTGTACCTTACACTCTCTCACAACTACCTGAGTTGTGTATTGGGGGCTATTCTAGTGTGGAATGGGACGCTTCCTTAGGAAGTGAGGAAGAATTAGCTGCAATATAAAGGAACAAGCGATCATCTCGAAATTTCTATATGGATAAGTTTAGGGGTGATAATCTTGTTGAAAGGATTGGAGGAAGAGTACAGCTGGGGGTTGTGTTGAGGTTGTGTTTGCATATAAAGCAAACTTTCTACTTAGGTTGTATCTACTAATTATTGAGGGGAGGCGGTGATAAAGATTATTGTGGCAACTAAAGCCGCCTTAGCTAGCCCTCTGCTCCACCCCTCTGTGCCTTCATTTCCGATAGTAAATGATCTGGGAGAGAGCCCCCTGGACTACCTGGAATCTTCCTTCCATTTATTCCTTCTCTAGGATCTGCTTCCCCCTAGTTTTGTGACAAGGCTGGTATGGACAAAGGTGGCTCAACAATGGAAATTCTAGTTTCTGCTTTGGCTCCAGACTTGCAAGAGCCAAGCTGCCTCCCGCAATTCCCTCAGCTCAACTTTCTACCACTTAGTCCTTCTGGGGTGCTCATGGCTTGTAGCATGATGAAAGGGAAGTCATATTGGCTCAAAAGTTGACACGTGTTGGGATTCAGGCTAAGGTACCTATAAGTAATGAGAACCTGGGCCAGTAATTTGGCATCTCTGAGCCTCAGGTACCTTCACCTGGGAAATGGAGATAATAAAGCTACCCTTTAATTTATGGATGAGTGGAAACATTGAACCAGATATTGTGTGCTGAAGTTCTCTTTGTTTCAGTAAGTGTTGAACAAACACTATTCCTCCTCTCCCCTCAAGGAAACAGTGAAAATGATGTAACAATCTGAGAAATATAGAGTTTTCTCCACTTTCTAGTTGCATTTAATTCAGCTCCATTTAACACAGTCTGTGGGTTGACAAAGCCATTGGAAGGGTGGAGTATGGAGGGGATCTACACTGACTGATGGTGGTTCCTTGGCATTAATTTGGCATAAAGGGCTGTACTGACTGTACTTGTACTGTGGTCAAAATTCAGTGCAAACATTTTATAATAATAGAAACAACAATCTGTAAGAAAACTGCTTCTTAGAAAGTGAATCTTATGGTAGAGTTTTGTGTGGTATGTATGCATGTGTGCATTGTGCCCATTCAAGGGACAATCATTTATTTCCTTCTAACAAAATGATGGGGTGTGTGTGTGTTTCTTTGTTTTTGTCAACATGAAAGACCTATGACCCAGTACTTCACAGGCGCGCACAGACATAATGATATGCGAGCACGCGCTGATACTATAGGCTACATTCGGGCATATCACTACTCTAAAGAGGGAGCAGGAGCTTAGCAAGATGACCTTTCCTTAAGTCTGAATGTCTGGTTTCGGATCCTATCTCCACCACTAATATGCTATCTGGCCTGATAAAATCACCTTCCTGGGTTCACTTTCTTGGCCGTAAAGTTAGAGATTTTTAATTTTTTAAATATCCATCTCATAGAGTTTGGGGTAGATTTCACAGAATCGGAAATGGGAAACTTCCTGCCAAAGCCCACAAGGTCACTCATTAGTGTCTTATCACACAGACTGAAATAAAGAAAAAAGATCCCCAAAACCAGTGTATTAATTTTAACACATCTTAATTGAACCCTAATACCCTCATTTTGTGAGTCAGCTGAAATCTTTTAGTATTGCACTGACCCCTAAAAGGAGACAGTCTCATACAATTATATGAAAAGTGAGTTTTTAAGTAGAAGGGAAAACATCATTCTAAGGTTATTTTCTTTTTCCTTCTGTAAATAGGATTAATCTATTCTGCAGAAGAAGCACTTTCAACCTTGTCAAAATGGGACTTTGAGTTTTTGATTAAAGAGTAAAAGAGTAGATTGGTGAACTTGAACTCAGAATCGTGATATATTAATCATAGATGGCATTTACTAGAGTATGTGTGGGAAAGAGTAATTTTACATATGCATTAAGTGATTTTAAAATAAACATCCATGTGAATGAATTTACTTTTTCTCCAAAATACAGGTTTATTAGATTGAGAAAGATTTGCATTTATTAGATTTGAGGAAGATTTGCATTATTTTTACTATGTACCAAGTTCAGTGTTTTCCTTTTGCTCAAAATGTGTGAAAGAACCCTGAATTCTCATCATGAGTATGTTCAGGTGGCTGTGGAACTCGGATGCAGGGTAGATTCACTCATCTGTAAGGCCTGTGTCCAGGTTAGAGAAGCACTGAATGAAAAGATGGTCGTGAGGAGCCTTCTCACAAGAGGAGAGGGACAAAGCTGTAGTTGTGTCGCATGGTGGAGAGATCTGTCAAACACGTTGCTGAGAGCACTTTTAACAATTCTGCCAATTGGTCCCTAGTTGGTTGTTTTTACAGAACTGTGTGTACATCAGTGATGTTTACTCGAGAGCATCTTATGTTTCAGCTCATTGGGGGTCAGGTCTGGGAGAGGGGCTATAATACTGCCAGCATGAGGGCCTCTGTGGGGAAAATATTTAGAAAACGCAAAAGAGTGGCACTAAAGGAGAAATGGAGGAAAATTACACAACTTTTCCCTGAGCCAACAGTTAGTGCTCCCTCCTTTTCATGCTTTTCCTTCTTACTTTGCATGCACTTTCTGGAAGACTACATTATAACAACGAAGCACATGACTAAAGATGCTCTGAGTTCTAGAGCATAAACACTGTGGAAAGATAGGATCTGATCCTCCATAATACGCAGCACTAGGATTTGCACAACCTCACATCATCACTACTATTATACAGTAAATGGCTAGATCCATAAATCAGGATTTTATTAGAGCATAAACAGGCCCTGGGAGAAAGTCATAGTCTCTTAAATGAGGCAGCTTTGAGGTGAGTGCTGTTTGTGGTGCACTAACTATGGAGTTAGAAAAGTTACACCAACCTCCCAAAGGTGACAATATTTTGGAATACATAAAATGGCGCTAGGTAAATGATAGCTTCTTTTTTCTGATTGGCACCTGAGCTAACATCTGTGGCCAATGTTCTTTCTTTTTCTTCTTCTCCTTCTCCTCAAAGCCTCCCAGTAGATAGTTCTATATTCTAGTTGTAGGTCCTTCTGTTTGTGCTATGTGGGACGCCGCCTCAGCGTGGCCTGTGAGCAGTGCCATGTCTGTGCCGAGGATCTGAACCAGCGAAATCTTGGGCCTTTGAAGTGGAGCGCACGAACTTAACCACTTGGCACAGGGAGGGCCCCTAGGATTGCTTCTTTAACCAACAATATTTTATTAAGGATCAAATTAACTGGTATGTATCAAAAAGCTCCATACACAGTAAATAGAAATATGATCTATTATTATTGCAGGTGAATTTGAGTCGCCGTGCCACCATGCCCCACAAAATTAGAATCTGAAAGTGGTAATGCATCTCTCCAAAGCTTCTAATTAATTTCCATATTGTGGATTACTTATAATGCACTCTAAAACAGCTGGGTAGGATCTGACTCATCCAATTTCCTCCAAGCATTAAATATTCTATGTAAAAATACAAAATACTGCTCTAGGTTCCCCTGGGCTTGCCTTTCAATCTTCATGCCATTAACATACCATTATTCAGACAGTTTGATTAAGTCAGATATGAGACTGACACAAGGTAGAGTTAAATCCAATTTCTCTTGATTCTACACAAACTGATGGATATTGCAGCCCCTGGCCAAATGTCTCTGAATTCCAGGTGGTGTTCATTTCATTAAGCAGTCATGCCTTGCTAGCGTGCTTCCTCTTTTAGGGTGGGACTGAAAAAATACACTGATATCTTTATCTAAAACACATCTGCATGTCTGGTAGAGTGCACTGCAATGCAACGGATGCAGCCATGGGTGTCTGGCATGTGGAGTAGAATAGTTAAACAGTTAAATAGTAATAGTAAATAGTGAAGCCTGGGAGCAGGAAGATATGGAAAAAGCATAGGTAATAATAGCCTAGCCAACTTTGGTTGAATATTTACTGTGTGTACAGCACTATCCTACCCCCTGCATATCTTATCATCACTCACAAGAATCCCAAGAGGTAAGTATTATTATTATTTCTATTTTACACATGGGAAACATGAGGCTAGCTTGTTTAAATGATTTTCCCATGGCTAAGTTGCAACGTGGGTGCAGCACACAGATTATCTGATTGCAGACCCATGCCCTTAATTATCATCTGTTTCAGGTTTTTGTCTCTGGCCTTTAGACATTTGAATGTTTGATCCATTTCTCTAATAACCTGGTTAAGCATCTCTTCTCCGTATGTCTGTCTCATCTAGTTCTCTAGACAGAGAAAAGAAATCCAGCCATTAATCCACCATTTCCTGTTATAAAGAGCCCGCTAGGGCATTAACCAAAAGCAAAGTAAAACACAACTAAACAAAACAAAATATCAGGCTGGAAATTTTAGCCTTGAACCATTGATCAAAACCGACACATTCTGTGCTTTAATATACTTTTGTTTTATCCTGAAGGTCCTTCTTCCAAGAGAAGCTGCATGAGGATATTTATAGACCAGCAATTTTAAACAAATGAAAAAGTAAGAGATAAGGTTTTCTACGCAGAAAGCATATTTTTTAGGATAGCCTTCTCTCTTTAATACATGAAATTCAATTTGGATCTTGAATTATATCTGACATAATTTGCATTTAAAATGCTTGAAAGTAATTAACTTAAATAACCCTTGAATATGAAGCAATATGATATAATGTTTAAAATCACGGAGTCAGGCAATCTGGATTCAAATCCCCTATTTGTTACTATTTCTGTGGCCTTGGGTAATTCACTGAACCTGTCTACGTCTTTGTTTCCCCCTCTGTAAAGAAAAAATAATTACTTATCTTCTTCAAAACTTTGGAACAATAAGTCAAACAATATTTGTAAATATCTAAGCACAGTTCTTGAATTGTAATAAGTAATCAATAAATAAATGCCGTTATTATAAAGTCTATGGCGCCTGGGAGATGCTAGGCTAATGAGAAGACATGAGTATCATACTCTCATAGATATTAGCTGTTGCTATGAGTTTGAGTTTGTTTCTTCATGGATTATGCATAAAGTGAAAAGAACAGAGAGGTGAGGATGAAATATTTAAGAGGGAAGAATGAGGAGCAAACAGCCCATGAGGAAGATTAAGGGATGGCTGGAGAAATAGAAAGAAAACCAGAATCTTAGGAAAGAGGGAGTGTATTACTCAAGGTTTTCCAGAGAAATAGAACCAATAGGATATAGAGATAGATATAAGAGATTTATTATAGAATTGGCTCGTGATTATGGAGGCCGAGAAGTCCCATGATCTGCTGTCTGCAAGCTGAAGAATCAGGAATCTGGTGACGTGCAATTCAGTCTGAGTTCAAAAACCTGACAACTAGGGGAGCCAATGATATTAATCTGATTCCAAAGGCCTGAGGATCTGGAGGCCAATGGGGTAAATCCCAGCTTGAATCCAAAAGCCTGAAAACCAGGAATGCCCATGTCCAAGGGCAGGAGGAGAGGGTTGTCCCAGTTTAGTCAAAAAGAACACATTAGCCCCTCTTCCACCTTTTTGTTCCATTCACGCCCTCAGTGGATTCGATCATGCCCACCCCACACTGAAGAGGTGATCTTCGTTACTCAATCTATTAATTTAAATGCTAATCTCTTCTAAAAACACTCTTATGGACACACCCAGAAATAATCTTTTACCAGCTATCTGGTCATCTCTTAACCCAGTCAAGCTGATGCATAAAATTAGCATCAGGAGTCCACTCCTTGTCAATTTGGCACCCAAATACATCTGTTAAATCATAGTAAATCTCCAAATAAAGACAATAAGGGGTCATAATTTCATCTAACATGATACAACTATCCTGCATACAGCTGAAAATACACTAATCCCTTCCCCAGAAGAAAAGGTAAAGTCCTTGAGTGATGTTTACTTGTGTTCTTATATCTCATAACTTAAATACTATGGTATAAAATTAACAATACTTAAATATTGATATAAAGTCTATATATCTTATGTTACATGACAAGGGAATAAGAGAGGAAAGAAAACAAAGATATTTGCTTTATATATAAAGCAAAGATATATGGCTATATTTATGTATATATTTATACAAATGTATTCATAACAAAATAAGGAGGAAATATCATGACAATTATAGTCCTCATTTCTGTAACTGGTTGCATGATCATATCTGGTATTTATAACTATCTTTTTCTACTACCTATCTTGTGTCTCCTCCACCTTCACCAAGCATCTTAGCTCGTCGTGGCTCTTTACCTGGTGGAGTGCCCACACCTTCATTCCTGAAGGGTCTGAACCATTAGTAGGTCTGCCTGGTTTGGGTCGTTTTATGTTTTCCGTTGACCTTAATCACAGGGCATGGTAATACTAAGAGGCACCCTAAAGGATCTCCTGTATTCTAGACATGCTCTTCTTTACCCCTATTGTGGAGTAGAGTCCAATTTCCCCTTGGCAGTCGGGATCAATCACCCCAGCCAACATCATGACTCCCTTCTCTGCCTGTTGATTCAGAGGCATGAAAAGCCCAAAGTGGCTGGGTGGCAGTCTCAACTTCCAATTCAATGGAATCATTTTTGTGTCTCCTGGTGGAAGCATTTCTCCCTCTGGAATTAAGCCCTCTAGGCCAGCAGAGCATAAAGTCACAGGAACGGGAAGCAAAAATTTGGCTAGTGGATCACCAGGGGTAATAGTGAGTGGTGCCACTCTCACGTCTACCCCTTAATTCCTGGACCTGTGAATCCTGGCTATGGGAGAAAGAGCACCATACATCCAATGCTGATTCAGAGCATATACAGCCTTCTGGAGAACATTGCTTCAGCCCTGCAAGGAGTTGCCACCTAGCTGGCGCTGTAACTGTTTTCAAAAGGCTGTTTCACCATCCTGTCAAGCGAGCTGCTTCAAGATAATGGAGATCATGGTAAGACCAGTGAATTCCATGAGCATGGGCCCCTTGCTGCATTTCTTTTGCTGCAAAATGAGTTAATTGATCACAAGCAATGCTGTGTGGAATGGATGTTATGGCCAACTTGCAAATTTTAGTCTGGGTATAAGTAATATTCCAAATGTGAATGACAAGTGAAGTTGTATTGCTTGAGAAGGAAGAGTGTTGGTAGCTAAAGGAATCAAAGGCGAGGTTTTTTGTTGTTGTTACTGTTAGTTGGTTTTGTTTTTCAGATAGGAAAAATGCATATGTTGAACAGCAGAGGACCAGTACTATAGGAGAGTGGTTTAAAATATAAAGGAGAAACTGGGTTGTAATCCCTTGAAAGAACTGAAGAGCTGGAGTACAGAGCCCAGGCTCATTCCCACATTTCTTTATTGTTATTCTACAAGTACAAGTATTTACTTCATGTCAGGCACCAAAACCAGTACTGGAGACATGGTAACAAACCAGACACATGCGATTCTTATCTTCAGAGTTTTCACTTTACAATTTGATTTTATTCTAAGTACAATGAGAAGAAGTCACTGAAGGATTTAAAGCAGAGAAATTATTTGGTTTGTTATACAGCATTGTTGCAGCAATGGCTCATTAATACACAAGGAACAGAGTAACATGTTAAAATACACCACGGGGAAGCAATCGGAAACACACAAAAATGGTTCTGGGTGGAGCTCGTGGTGTAGTAGGGAGAGAACCCATCTCCTTTGCCCTAGTTCTTCCCTCTGCTTGGACCTCCTTTCCCCTGATATTTGCAAGGCTGGATCCTTGTTGTGATCCATTTAGTAGCTTAAATTTCACTCTCTCAGAGAAGCCTTTCTTAATTTCCCAATCTGAAATAGCTACCAAGTTGCTCACTATCACCCAATTTTAGCTCTTTGTATAGAATTTATCTAGCCTTATATTTTATTGTCTTTCTTGATTGGAATCTCAGTTCCACGACAGCAGAGCTATTGTGTGAATTCACCACTGTGTCCCTGCATGTGGAACAGGGCCTGACACATCAAGTTAGGGGCCTGATGAAAGGATATTACAAATAAATGTGTAAAAGCATAATATAACGTAGCTGCTGAAACAAAGACATGCACCAAATGCTATGACAACACAGAATAAGAAAATCTACAGAGACTAAGTATCATCTGTGGATCAACAGACAAGGATCCCAGCAGACGTTCTATCTTAAAGAAACTAGGGCTCACCCCACAGATAGGAAGTAGTAGAGATGGGATTTGAACTCAAGTTGAAGTGGGTCCAGATATGACACTCTTTACACCCCTCCGTATTGCTTTTCCTTCCTTCCATGGACAGGACAGTTTTTATTCACTTCCTAGACAAAAGGAACATACTCCTGTAGTTACTAACATGGAAGAGAGTTTAATGTGATCAGGTTCTGGAGTAAGACAGACCCTGACTCAGCTGCCTAGCAGCTGACTGACCTAAATCAACTTATTTAATCTTTCTGTGCCTTTCATTTCTATAGAGTCACAGTAAGGATTAAATGAGATAAAAGATATCAAGTGTTTAGCACAGACCCTGACCTACAGAAAACAATTCATAAATGTTGGCTATTTTTATCATCATAGTCTCATTAACACAGTACTATTGTTGTGACTCATTAGATTTTAAGAAAGAAGTTCTACTTCTAAGAAAAGAGACCAGGCTAACGTATCTAGGTTCTTCTGTCACTGTTATAGCAACCTTGGAACTTGAAGGCAGCAGAATCTGCAAATCGCTTGCCTGAGATCTTAAAGATCTGATTTGCATTACATCAAAACACATGCCATTTGCAACGAGTATGTCAGTGATTGAGTGAGATGCTCAGACTAAGTATTACAAGAACCAAGAGGAGGGAAAGAATACCATGAACCTCACCAGGGTCTCTCCAGGCTGTGCGTAGCAGGAGCAAAGTCACGGAAGAGGCAAGACAGAAGTTTTGTTTACAGTGTGGTAAGTAGAGAGGTTTGACTAGAACGGAGGGACCGTGCTGGAGAGCTAACGTTAGAGAGGCAGAGCTCAGACAAAGACCTAGAAGGTAGGATCCAAGGGTGAAAACATTATCTTGTCAGAAACTGAATATACCTGTAATCGCTTTACCTGCTTTGAAGAGTTTTCTTTCAAGGAAAGTAGCATCATTCTGCAACCAGAAATTAAATGTAATATTTTTCTTAGCTCTGTTTAAGTATATTTTGTAAAAATGCTATTTAAAATATATTATCCTCCTCCTCATCAACACAGTGTTGTGTTACCAAACCAGGTCCTGTTGCTCCTCTCCCATTCTTGCTTCAGTGAGCTCTCTTTATCTTCTAAACCCTATAGACTTCACCTTAGAAGCATTTCAAAGGCTTCAATTTATTATTTTTTTCTCTAAGAATCTTGCTTCCTGTCCATATGTGTCAGGAGAAATCCATAACTATGTTAAGTGCAGTATTGTTTGTAACCTCAAAAAATAGAAAGATAACCTTAATGTCCATCAGTAAGGACATTAAGATAAATAAATTGTAGTAGAGTTATGTAACAGAAAGCTATTCAATAATAAAATTAAACTAAATTTAAATGTTTTAAAAAACAAAGCTGAATTTTAAAAAGCAGCGTACTAATGATGTCTAGAGTATAACAGCATTTGTATAAATTTAAAAATTCACACAAAACGATGATATGTATTTATGGAGATGTGTATATTTAATAAAAGCATTAAAATATGGATTGAGAAGATATGGATCGAATTCAGGGCAATAGTTGAGTCTGGGAAGGGACTGTGGGATTGAAATTGGGGAAGAGAGCAAAGAGGGCTTCAATGTTAACTATAAAGCTTTGTTTCTTTTATAAAATAAATTAAGCAAAAGAAATGGCAAAACATGAACAGTTACTCCCCCAGGAAGGGTTTACATGTGGGTTGTTATATTTCTCTCTATAGTTTTCTGTATATTTTCATCTTATCAAGAACAAAAATTAAAAAATTATTATTAACCACCTTCATGGTGGTCAAAATGTACAAACTTCTAGTTACCAGATAAACAAATTCCGGGGATGTAATGTACAGCATGACTAACAACACTGTATTGTATATCTGAAAGTTAGAGAGTAGATCTTAAATGTTTTCATCACAAGAAAAGAAATTTGTAACCATGTGCAGTGATGGGTGTTAATTAAACTTATTGTGGTAATAATTTCACAATATATACATACATCAAATCATTATGTTGTACTCTTAAAACTAATACAGTGTGACATATCAATTGTATCTCAATAAGAAGAAAAGATAAAAATGATCATTAAGGAATAGATTGGAATGTTGATTCACACTTTCTACCTTCCTGGGCGAATCTCAACCCCTCGTCAATGGACTTTATATTCTGAAAGATTTTGTTCAACAGTTACATTTACTTAGGATAATTTATTTCCTCACTTTTCTTTTAAAAAGTGTAGATGCCAATGAGAGCTTATTATCGGTCTGAGATAAACATTCATGGAGGTACAGGACGCAGTAACTGTAGTTTTGCCCAGATGTGTGTTTGCATTGAACGTTGTGAAGTTGGCCAAAGGGACTGGTAGGGGAGCCCGGGTGACTGTCCTGCTCCTCATCTCCAGGGGGCGCTGCAGCTTGCTGCTCTTCATTGACCAGTTGAGGACTCTTGTGAAGGGATTATAAGATTCATTTTTTCATAAATTCATCTATATTCAAGTTGAATGTTATCTTGACCGTGCTATGCAATAAATTTTAGAGTTTATTGGGGGATGTGTGAGAATTTATGCTGATAGCTATAGTCAAGGATTCAAAAATTAATTAAGGATATGTAAGGATATATCTTTAGATATAAAATATAGCATATCAGGAGATATTATATACTATAATTTATCCACCGAGTGGAGGAATCATGAAATTTCTGGGATCCTACCTTGGGAATGCCAAAGGTGTGATATAACTCCAGCCAAAGCAAAAAACCTTGACATTTTAGTTAGCCCATGCAGTCTCATCATAGGTAAATGCATGATTACTATTTCAATTTTTGAAATATTTAAAGTAAATTGAATATTTCCATTAATACCTTTGTGAGCTCCTAAGTAGGGACAGATAGGTTGGGAACAACTACTCTCATAGGAATCTAATTAATGTCTTTTGAATTAATGAAACAAATTTTTGTCTCTAGTAAAGTTCAATCACTTCACAGGTATGACTATTTCTTCATTTAGTCCAAATTTAGGGCTTCAATAGAAAAGCAATAAGTCACAAAAATACAAATTTTGGCATGAGAAAATAGAATATGGAGCACATGAAGATGTACCATTTACATGAAAGAAAGACAGGCAGTGACATGTGTCTGGAGTTTGACAACTCATTAGTAGATAAGGTCTGAATTCAGGGAAAGTATTGAAATCATCATAGTAAAACTCCGAAGGAAGACCAAGAAAGCTGAGGACATAATTTTCCACAGGAATTCTAAACTGAATAAAGGAAACCATTACTTATTTATATTTGCAAGTCACCCTAACTTATCCATTATTCCCATCTCTGGCACACACTTGGCAATGCATGAGATGCCTGCCAATAATACTGGCTGAGAGGAGAGAATATTCATGCTAGAGCTGAAATGCTGTGCCAGATTTCAGAGGTAGTTTTAGGTCACCAGTCCCAAGCCAAATATCCCCACTTTAGAAAGACTGCTTAGTGCACGGAATGGGAGAATGGGGGAAGGGGACGGCCCGGCCTCCAAACTCAATCAGGCCTCCTCCAGTAGTCATCACTTCAGTTAGATTTCTTTCTGAGCGACTCTAGAAGGCTCTGCCTGCTAATGACAACTCATTTAGCAGAATGACAGTTGTTTGATGCTCACAGGGAATGAAGTAAGCTTTGCCTGATGCATGTTATACCCTCTTTTAACAGTCTTGCTGCAAGAAGATCTTTACTATAATGAGCATTAGAATTAAGCGTGAGCTATTAATCAAGGAAAATCTCTCACTACCAAATAATAGCCTAAAAAAGTGTGAGAGAGAAGAAGAAAACTCTAAGAAATAGCATGGTGCTTTACTCTGGTCTAGGAGGTGAATTGATTGCTCCCAGTTTCAAATCTATGGGTACCCATGAGCTAGGGGTTTTTGGGCTACAGACGCATCAGCATAAATCCTTATTTGCATTCATTTAAGAATTCATAGGACAGTTGTCGTAGGGAATATGGCTCTTTTAGGCTGTCCATCTGTGTGCAAGCACACTGTTACACACAATAGCGTTTGTATGATTTAGAATTTAGGTAGCAGTAAGTCTGGATTCTGAAAAGCTTTGTGTAAGCTTTAATAAAAATGCATACGTGGATGCTATAATACCATGTTGGCTACCACATTTGATTGATTTTCTTTGATGAGATTTTGGAGACTAGTTTGATTTACTTTTTTTTTTTAACCCATCAAAACAGGACTGAGGATGAAAGGATAGCAATTACTGACATTTCTGCTGCTCTGCTAGGCTCATTAAAGTGATTTGATCTGTAAACAGAACTCTATTTTGTTTAGCTGCTTGAAAGATAACTATTACTAGGCTTTTACAAAATGTTAAAAGAAAAATTGTTATTCAAATTTTATATTTCAGGGAAGAGTGATTTGTTCAAGAATTTACATTTTAGTGAAAAAAATGCTTCTATTTTAGACCTCAGATTCCTTTTTGTAGCAATGCACAGTTGGCTACATGAGTATAAACAAATGTGAAACCACATACTGAGAGACACTACATTAAGAAAGCGAAATAAATTCAATACGCTCTGAGAAAATATCATTCTCTGCCTCTCTCTGAAGGAAAGGATAATATGTTTCCTTCAGCCAGAGTCCAGCTGGCATAAAAAGACCTAGAATACATCTTTGGGCTGTTTGTTACTCCTCTTGCTTTGAGCCCTCATTCATAAACCTGAGATTGGCAGGTATTTTTACTGCCTTACACTGCCTGATTCTTATTTACTCTAGAACAAGGTATTTTTTAATATATTTAAAACCAATGATTTGATGTGGTCCCTTGCTAACAATCCAGCATACTCTTTTTTGGGAACCACCAAAGAAATCTTCCTGCTCCCTATGTTCTGGTGGGAGCCCTTTGCTGGATCCATTCCTTTAATACGAATCGAGACCTGGAGGGAACAAAGTTAGTAGAGTGTCACTATGGTATTCCTTAAAGAAAGATAACTCTCCCTTGATCTACTGGCAGGAAGTAATTTTACTCCTCTCTCAACTGAAACCTATTTATCTTGTTATCTCTGTTTTATAACCCTTCTTAGAAGACCACGGGGGCTTGACCACATCCTTCTGCGCCCCAATTACATGGGCATGATGAGGAGGGCTTGTAAAGATGACTCTGCAGGCTCCCTGTTGCCACAGAGTCTTCCTACTTCTTCCTTTTTTTAAAATAGAAATTGTATATATATATAAGATGTACAACATGATGGTTTGATATACATATACATGGTGAAATAATTACTATATATGTGCTAATATATCATTCTCTCACATGGTTACTCTTTGTGTGTGTGTGATGAGAGCACTTGAAATCTACTCTCTAGCAAATTTCCAGTAGTGTTTGCTTGAAAGAGTCTTCTTGTCTCTCCTTCTAGTAGATGCTTACTCAGTGTTTAGATTTTAATTTAAGCATTATTTTTTCGGGGAACTTTTCACCAATCTGCAATGCAGGTTAATTTTTTGCGCGTTACACTCATAGAATCTTGATATTTTTCTTTCCTATGAAACACTTACTTCACTTTTTAACTATGTGCTTATTTGTGTTATTATTTGACTTTAAGCTCAACGAGACTAAGAACTGTTTTCTATTTTCACTGACTATTGTCTCAGGTATATAGCATGGTTCCTGGTATTTAAGTATATATTTGGTAAAATGTTGTTAAATAAAGATTACATGAATTAGCAAAGACTTAGTAAACAAAAAATACCAACAACTATCAATAATTTCAAATATATTCACAGAAAATAGAATAATTTTCCATTTAATATCTTATAATGACAAGCATTGAACTGGACTCTTTGATGCTTTATTACATACTTAAAAGGAAGGTGTAAGGGAGAACACTTATCCACACAATTATAATAAGGCCATCTCTTAGTTAAAAAAAAGACTCAGAATTACATTGGTTGACTCCTCCTACTCATTAAACAAGTGCTTAACTAGCTCTTCAATTTACAGTCGATGGGTAAACACTGGCAGGAAGAAGTTTGCATAATAGAAAATGCTCTGACACCCAACCAGCTGTGCCAAGATTCAATTTTACTTAATTATTATCAACACACACATCAAACATGTGCATTGGAGGGGGAGGGATTGCCTGGTGAGGAATGTGGGACTATGTCTTGGGGCATATGAAGTGACTTAGCTCTCAAAGAAGCTTTTGCTAGGGTGAGTAACAAAAATGATTCCTGCCATTAGCCTAGAATACTTCTTAAGGAAGATGTCATTTGTTTCTTCTGTGAATACATCATTTTCCGACACATACCTTAGGCTTTAGCCACCCTGAATTTCTTACCTTATCCTAAATACAGTACCTGTCATTCCCCCTGCTTTTGTACATACCTGTCCCCCATCCTACTTTTCCTTCTTCTCTTAGCTGAAATGAGATGTGAATTTGGGCCTTGAAGAGTCAATGTAGTCAAGCTTCATTAGTACTACTTGACAGAGTTTTTTATGTGTCCTTTTTGGCAGGCACTCTATTTTATGTATTTTCAGATTACGTGTATCTTTTTTATCTATCTTCATCATCATTCACATTGAATAACTGCTCCTGGCTTTTTATAAAAAGCGTAGTCCTTTTCCAAGCCCCACTGAGCGTCCTTGTGTCTGTGTTCTGTGCCCTTCCCCTATGAAGCTAACTAGTTTGTTCATGCTCTTTCTACTGACCCCATCTGTCTGTCTCTCTGAAGGACATTATGCTTATGCTTTTCTTCCTCTGTTTATAACCATCAATCTTTCTTTGTTTTCTGCTCTCAATGGTTATGTATTAAAAATCTGATTTCTCCATCTTAATAAAAACAAAGACTCTTTAGTAACTCTGCTGTGCTTTGTAGCTATTGAGCTACCTTGTATTATTCTCTTAGCAGCCAAAATCCAACTTATGACCACGCTCTCCCTCTGCTTCTGCCTCAATTGTTAAATTAGACCCAGTTTTTTTTTTTTTTTTGAGGAAGATTAGCCTGAGCTAACATCCATGCCCATCTTCCTCTACTTTATATATGGGATGCTGCCACAGCATGGCTTGACAAGCGATGTGTAGGTCCACGCCCAGGATCTGAACTGGCCAACCCTAGGCCGCCGATGCAGAGCATGCAAACTTAACGGCTGCACCACCGGGCCAGCCTCCCAGACCCAATTGTTTCATTGGCATTATGATGCCCTTCTAAGCAAATTTAAAAGCTTCTCCGTAGTCCTCTTATTCCTTGACATCTCAATGATGTTTGTTCTGTTGACACTTCAGTCTTTCCCAAAATCCCCTCTGCCCTTCCTCTCGCTGATTTAGTGGCTCCCATTTCTCTGTTCTTCTCCTTTCCCACTATTGCCAGCTCCTCTTTCTCCTCCAGTCTCTCAACTGTGGGAAGTCCCCAAACTTTATTTCTTGGTTCTCTGTCCTCAACCTTTATTTATTTTGTAGAAGATACCATCCTTTATTTCTGTTTGAAATCTTTGTCTATAAATCAATTGCTCCTAAATCCTAATCTTTTGTCAAACCTCCCCATCAAGCTACAGCACTTTAGTTCAAACATCCTACAAGAAAGCTTCTCCAGAAGTTTTTTCAAAACTGAAAAATTTATTGTGACTATAACCAAACTTTTCATTTTTGTCCTTAAGAATGATCCATGTGTCCTCACCCCCCACTTTTGAGTGGTGTCACCAGCACTCCTGTAAGTGCAAATGCTTGGAATTCATGACAAAACTCGATGAACTTTATAAACAAATTAAGTAAAAGAAAAAGAGTCTCCTTTTTTGGTTGTCTTCCTCTGTCATTCCCTGCACAAGGACTTTACATTCATGTGGGAATTTTACCTCCTCCAAGCTTCATTTTCTATCTCCCATAGCTTCCATTTCCATTATCTTTCCCTAAGTCCTTTATGCACTGAAAAACTGTACTATATAATTGAACCCTTCTATTATTAATAGATTATTATCTGAAAAACTATTCAGAAATCCATTTACTAAATCATAACAACACTCTCAGTAAACATAACTCAACTGCCTCTTAAAACTGACAATATTTTTAGAGCCTTTTAAAACACTTACTATATATAAAAAAGTTAATAATGTTTGTAACACCACCCCCCTCCACTGAAATAAATACAAACAGAGCAAGCATGCAGGCCATTAGGTAAATAAATCGAGAGAGGAAAATGATTAGGCATCTGTTGGCGATGGACACTGCTGCCCCGGAGCTCAGGTCTGTTCCTGTCTGTGGAAGTTTTGAGGTGAGAGCCTGTGGAAGAAGTTGCACTATTGTCTTATTCTCTAATGGCACTGCCAGGTTGAGCATATTGCTTGCTGTTATTTTATGAGTTCTATTCTCACTAATACCTCCATATAGATAAGAAGTTATACTGTCTACCAGTTTGTCCAACATATCTAGCTTCACCGTAAGGAACAAAGAAAAACCAAAACAAAACAACTATAACTCTACTGACAAATTTTTATTATAGGCAATGTGAACAATAGGCAGAAATTCCAGATTCCATCATTAGATGATCGGAAATATGTCCTTGTTAGTTCATCTCACTTTTTTTAAATGTGCGCCCTTTGGGGAAAATTCAAGTTGCACATTGGTATTTTTTTTGAACCATAAATAGTCTCCTTCAATCTAAATGATCTTAGATCTAAAATGTCGTTTACATGTAATTTTAAAAATTAATAATTACATTCCATCTTCAAAAAAGTTTGCTTAATACTGAACAGGAAAAAGAGTACATAATCCCACTAATCCAAACCATCTAATAACAATTTTTATATTTCCTTCCAGTCTTTTTTCATGTATGTGTGCTCTGCATGCTTACAATCATAGGGTATATGTTATTTTTATCTTCTGAAATTTTAACAACAACATTGTATTATAAATATTTACCCTGCATACTCTGCATAGCTTCCTTGCTTCTCTGACATTTTTTAAAAACAGGATGCAAAGAGAGAGCTGGATAAAATCTAAGGACGTGAAGCCAAAGGCTTTCCCCTTTTGTTGTTATAGGCCAGTTGCCCATTAACTCTTCTCAGCTTCTTGTCGCTGTGCCACACACTATTGCATAATATTTTTTCTAAAATAGTTACTTTACAGGGAATAATTAAGGCTCATTGTCTTAAGATTTAAAAAATTAGAATTGGCTCCCTGTGGAAGATTCTTCCTTGGGTAAGGCCAACTGAGAAAACGGTAATGTTTGTATCTGTGAAAAAAATTCTCAGGCAATCTGAGCATGCTCATGCTGAGAAGGGAACATTCAGCCACTTCAATGTTTAGAGATTCAAGAAATTTCATCTTTTTTCTTTGTTATTTTTGTCATATTCAACCACCATTTGGGCTGTCAGAACTGTCCCGTTACCTACAAATCCCGTTTGATCTGTATTCATCAGTTATTACATCAGAAGTCCTAAATCTCAGTTAGTTTAAATGAATTTGAATCAAAAAGAAATAGATCTGGAGGGCTGGCCTCGTGGATTAGTGGTTAAGTTCGGCATGCTCCGCTTTGGCAGCCCAGGTTTGCAGGTTCGGGTCCTGGGCTCGGACCTACACCACTCATCAGCCATGCTGTAGCAGTGACCCACAATATAGAGTGGAGGAAGATTGGCACAGATGTTGTTAGTTCAGGGCTAATCTTCCTCAAGCCAAAAAAGAGGATGATTGACAATAGATGTTAGCTCAGGGCTAAAGAAATAGATCTGGGTTAACTACAGAGTTCGTTCCCTTTATTTTGTGTAATACCTATTACTTTCCCCTTATATTTAAATCAGTTTTTTTCTTTGCCCTATTAATTTGCTTCCTTTACCCCTGCCCTGCACCATCTGTGTGTTTCAAATTATATTTTGCTTCTTTTCTGGGGATTAATTTTAGAAAAAAAATTTGTTTTTATTATTACTCATTATCATTTCTCATTTTATTTTTTAAAATTTTCATTGTTTTTAGTGACCACTTCTACATTTAATTACTAATTGAACCTGAAGATGTATCAACCTTTATCCATCCATCCAGCCAGGCCTCCATCCATTCTTTCATTTATTTATTCGTTTATTGAGATTTTGCCTTTCCGGCAGGCAAAAACTAGTTGGTTTTCAGTTCAGTTTAAGGAAAGGGCCAATTTAGTCAAATAACAGTTTGTGACCTATCGATTTTTCCAAAGCATCCGTGAATGAAATTAGAATCTGCTTGTTTTCTTGAAATAGAGTTTTTATGTAGCATCTCCTGTTGATAATGTAAAATGCATTTTTCCCAATAATTATTTAACATTTTCTTTTTCACGTCTTTATTTTTAAAAGCTCACAAGTTTTGTTTCCTAAACAGATATATTGGGATTAAACTGACATTATTTCTATTCAGAAAATAAAATGTTTCTTTGTTTCACAT
Source organism: Equus quagga (assembly GCF_021613505.1). Taxonomy (NCBI): domain Eukaryota; kingdom Metazoa; phylum Chordata; class Mammalia; order Perissodactyla; family Equidae; genus Equus; species Equus quagga. The sequence goes on from NC_060270.1 coordinate 42,316,564, forward strand.
GCTAGTTGTCACATTATGTTTTATTGTCTTTACTAATGCTGATAATTGGTCTATAAATGTACTTCGAAGTTTCAGCTTATTTGAATGCCTTCTGCTTATGCTGGTGTACTAAGACTTATTTTCTTATTCTTCTCTTTTTTTTTTCCTGAACTTGTTTTCATTAATCTTTTTTTCTGCTCTCTATATAGAGGCAAACAATTATTTTATTTTCTCACACTCTTCAACCCTTTTCCCCAAATACCTTTGATGTTCTCTTTCTTTAAGATTATTCTCTAGTCAGTCCTCAAATGCAAATATAAGTAATCATAAACAATTATTTTGGTGTAATAATGGCTGATTAATTACCTAGCTCTTTGCTGCCAGCTTACCACATTTTAAATTGGACTATACTAGACTGAAGCCAGCAAATACTGTTAGTGACATTACAGTTTTCTCTTCTCTAGATCATTGTTTGTGGCAGATCTCTCGATGACTGTTTTCATGTTGTATTTTGCGGGGAAAGTATGTTTCTTCACAAGGATATTTTGAATCTAATACCAACCATCCTGTGCCAGTCTCACTAGAGACAGTTCCCCTTTGCCTATAAACATTTGTTGAAGATACCATCATTAATAATGGCCTCTTCTTCTATTAACCACTCAAACTCTTCTGCAGTTATTCATGTACATATAGTAAACTGAGAAGAAAACCCTATTTTTTAGAATTTACTTGGGCATCTTCAGAGCAATGAATAATTCCTTCTAAAGGAAGATTTACTGGGAAATAGAGCAAAATCATTCCAAATTTCATCGTATTTGTGTATTACGATGTCTGAGGTGTTCCATTTCTCAGGAGAACCCCTCCCCACCCTACTTCGTCAGGTGCATTTATGATATAACTTATATGTACTTAAGAATTGTACAAAGTCTCTTTGTTTTAGGACATCAATTTTGGTCTTTTATAAATTGATTTTTACTTTTGTGTCTGTAGCAAATGAGTTTGATTTAACACAACTTGATGTGCAACCATTGACCAGAAAACATGTATACCACAAGTCAGGGATCATCAGTACCAACAAATTTCCTTCTGTTGTCTCAGTTTACACTTCCACAGTTTACCAAAGCACCTCTTTCCCCACGCTCTTGCCAATAAGATCTGTTCCTGTTGCAGCAGCCTGCTGTTACCTAAGGGTGTCTATGTTCTCTCCCTTCCTCCCTCTGTATCTCTATCCTACAAGTCACATTTAAATACCTTCTTGTCTTAAAAAATTTTAAACAATACATATGCATGTAAATAAAATGTTAATCTTTTCCCTTGTCCTTCCTCAAAGGTAACTACTTTCAACAGTTTAGTTAGCATGTTTTATAAATCTATTTTTTTTTTTTTAGAGATTTTATTTTTTTCCTTTTTCTCCCCAAAGCCCCCTGGTACATGGTTGTATATTCTTCGTTGTGGGTTGTATATTCTTTGTTGTGGGTCCTTCTAGTTGTGGCATGTGAGACGCTGCCTCAGCGTGGTCTGATGAGCAGTGCCATGTCCGCGCCCAGGATTCGAACCAACGAAACACTGGGCCGCCTGCAGTGGAGCGCGCAAACTTAACCACTTGGGCACGGGGCCAGCCCCTATAAATCTATTTTTAAACACATTTCATTGATATGTTTGTGTGTGACTTTTTTACATACACATATTAAACTAGATGCAGTGTTCTGTCTTCTTCTTCATTTAAAAATACTGTAACAATATAAATCTATTTTTAATAGTTGAATGTATGTTTTTTATCTTGCTTCTTTTTACTGAACATTTAGGCTGTTTCTATTTTTGCTTTATTATAATATTTAAATAATACCCATAATTGGTAAAGCTGGCTAGAAAAATATACATATGTCTAATTTTCTTAGATATTATCAAAGTTATTAACACTTGGTTGTTAATAGTGTTGGTCACTTTCCCAATGTCTTTATTTTTAGCTTGTCTTATCTATCAGTTTCAGAAAGATATTTGTAAAAATTTCACACTTTGTGGGTGTGTCAGTTTCTCCAAAGTGTTAATTTTGCCTCATACATCTTAAGACTGTGTTTTCAGTGATGCACTTTTATGATTATTATATTTTCTTTGTGGGTTGTTCTTTTATTGTGATTTTATATTTCTCTTTATTTCTATTAATAGTTTTTCTTAAATTCTATTTTGTCTAATATTAATATTATTATACCAGTGTTTTGTTTTCTTTTGGTTATTACTTGCTTGGAGTGCTCTTCTTTCTTCTTTATGAACCTGTGTGCAGATTAATTGGATTAATAATAAACCCTAACTCCTAATGCATTATCATCATTGGTAGTCCTTTTATTTTTATTTACATAATTTTATTTAATATTTAATAATTAAGAACACTCATTAATGTATTTATATACAGGTGTTACTATCTTTAAAGTATCAAATATAATATACACTTTTTAGAGTTAGATTCAAAGGTTATTATCAAATCGTCTTTTTGAACTTTTGCACTTTTGTTTCTTCTGGGAAAGATTCACCCTGAGCTAACATCTGTTGCCAATCTTCCTCTTTTTTTTTCTTCCCCAAAGACCCAGTTCATGGTTGTATATTCTAGTCATAGGTCCTTCTAGTTCTATCTGAGCCACCACCACAGCATGGCTGCTAACAGAGGAGTGGTGTGGTTCCATGCCCAGGACCGAACCCCAGCTGCCAGAGAGGAGCATGCCAAATTGTAATCACTAGGCCATCAGAGTGGCTCACTTTTGAACTGACTTCTTGTCAAATCTGGTTAGTTCATCACTGATTTTAATCTAATAGCATGACTGATTCAGGAGCAGAAGTGCCAACTCTTGTCATTTAAATTTGGTTTGCTTGTTTTTTCTTTCTTATTTTTAGCCTTTTGTTTCCTGGCAGAAATATTTAAAAGTCATTTGACTGTTTTTGTGAGGATTAGCCTGGTTAAAATGCATATTATAATTGACAAATCCAGTGGATGTCATAAATCAAAATATAAAAGAACAAAGGAGTGAAGTCACCACTGTCTACTCCTTTGGATTGAGAAAACCTTGCTCTTCCCTTAGGATATTTTACCTACTGTGTATGATACATAATCATTTGACATGCACAATGTAGGTACTAGTGTCCCTTCGTATCTTAAATATTTAGTAAAGCTTAATGTCTTTATTTTTTTAATACAAATTACATTGTGAAGAATGTATAATATGTTCTTTTCATCATTACAGTGAATCAACTAAAGTAGTACTTCTCAAAGTGTGATCTGTGGACCTCTGGATGCCCCAGAGACCCTTTATGGAAGTCCATGAGGTCAAAATTATTTTCATTATAATACTAAGAAATTATTTACCTTTTTTTTTTTAACTGTGTCAACATTCACACAGATGATGCAAATGCCATGGGAGGACAAACTGCTGGAGTCTTAATCACAGTGGTGGCAGTAAACTGTACTGGTAGACATTTTTTCATTGCCATTCATGTACAGGAAAAGTGGAAAAAAGCCAGTTTCACTTACAAATGCCTTGGATGGAGCAGTAAAAATTATTAATTTTATTCAATCTCAATCTTTGAGTACTTGTCCTTTTAGTATTGTTTGTGACAAAATACTCATAAAGCACTTTTGTTACATACAAAAGGGTGATGGCTGTCCCATTGTACAATTCTTGAGAGCTGAACTTCCCCTTTTTTCAAAATGAAATACTTCTTTTTGTTTGAAAGAAACTGGTTATTCAGACTTGAGTATTTGGCAGAGATTTTCTTAAGATAGAATGAAGTGAGCCTGTCACTTCAAGGAGAACAATTGGCAGTATTTGTGGCCAATGATAAAATTTGAGCTTTCTAGTTAAAATCAGAATTTTGAAAATATGTATCTGCCACCATACACTTGACAGCTTCTCAATAGTTAAAGACAGGGCCAGCTACGTAATTTGCAGGCCTCAGTGCAAAGTGAAAATATGGGGCTTTTGTTCAAAAAGGAGGAAGAAAGTGCCATTATGGATACTAAAAAGCTTTTTTCTTCCTTCTGTAGTCTCTCCTTTGGCTTGTCATGGTCTTTTTTTGTTGGTACTTAATGCTGTTCTAAGTAAAGAAAATTAACGCTTTAAGTTACTAGCATGAATTTTACTGTTTATATTGTGTAATGCCAGTTTTATATACATATATAAGAACATTTGATTCATGCACAAAATCACAAAAATTGCACAATTTGTATTTCCATAGTTTATACATGCATATCTTTTTGTTCTGACCAGAAGAGTGGAAATGATGCACAACACTAGGCAACTGTTTTTATTTCATTTCTTGACATTCGCATGTTCTTCAGCTAATTTATGACTAAGGAAGGACTAAGAAGAAACGGAGCTATGGGTTGTCCCATCTTTCATTTAATTACTGTCATTATTTTCAGTGAAAATGGTCGCCTATTACAGAAAAGGGACACCAATAAGAAAAGATATGATAGAGTTTTTAGGTGGTTCCTCCTTCTTAGAATTCACTGCATTCTTTCTGCATTTAAAGCAAAGTCTGATTTGATTGAAAAATGTGGTTTCTTGGGACTGTTAGCATCCCCACTTACTCAGTCAGGCTTAACAAGCTTACCATGTAGTATTTACTTTGAATCTCACCGAACTCGCACACATTGTGGGTGCACCAGAATTTTGTGATAGTCGGGTGTTGAGAACACTGTATGCAAACGACCAGCAGACGTGCTACATATGGTGTGTATCTCTTTTGCTTTATTGTCCCATTGGGCTTCACTTACAAAACACAAGTCCAAAGATGAAATTATTAAAAATTTCAAGATGGCAACAGCAGAGCACTAAACCGAGCATGAGGACCTTCTAAGTGTGGGGTCCTCTGCAATAACACAGCTTACTCTCCCGTAAAGCTGATCCTGCTTCAAGACTCATGATATTAGTGGTGATATTAGTGAATGTGAATTGTTGATATTATATAATGAAGTATGTCAGCATTTGGGAGATTTGCGTAAGCCTGTGAACCAATATTTTCCAAACGTTCGATACATAATGTTTCAAAATCATGAATGGACAAAATAGCCATTCAAAGTACAAAATAGGTCAGTGGATTTTAACATCAACAGAAGACAAAACGTTTGTCACGATAGATTCAGATTCCACTAACTTTTAAGAAACTATATCAGTTTTTGATATTTGGTGCAGAATCAAAAGTATGTGAAAAGTCTACGGAAATATTTTTTCCCTTTCCAACGGCACATTTGTGGGAGGCTGGACTTGCTTCATATACTTCAACCAAACCGTCGTATCACAAAAGATTAACTGCAGAAGCAGATATGAGAATCTAGGTGTTTTCTATTATACTGGACTTAATTAAGGAGATTTACAAAAATATAAAATAATTCCACTGTTCGCACTGAATTTTTTGCAAAATAATTATATTTTTTAATTAGTAAGCTATTTATGCTAATGTGAAATGGGTTTGGATTGTTGTTTTTAAATGAATTTATAAATTAAACATTTTGTAATTTCTGTTTTACTTTGGAATAAAGAAAATCCAATAGGTACAACCCATATAAGGAAAAGCTCTTTGGAACTCTTAATAATTTTTTTAAGAGTCTTGAGAGGTCCTGAATCCAAAAAGTTTGAGAACCTCTTATCTAGTAGATCAAAGAAGGTGTCCTGGAACTCTCAAAACAGAATAGAAACTTACTTGGTAAAAAGTAAATCAATGACAATTGGTATTTTTAAAAGGCAGCAAATGTGCTATCTCTTAAAATAAAAATCTTAGTAATAGGGTGTTATAATAGGGTTTTAAATAATTGGGAATCAGGTAGAAAACAGGATCACCAAACATGGGTATAAAATTAATGCCTTTATTGACTTTAACAGTATGTTTTGTCATAATGTTCAAGACATATATCCTAGTTTTTGTGAACTTTTTTCTCTAAATTTTCATGTGCTTTTATTTTCTGATTAGAAAATAATACGTTTATTATAAGAATTTCAAAGATACAGTTATAGAACACTGTAAATCCCCTGAATTCTCCCAATTTAAAGGCATTTCCTCCATGGTCCTTTTATCCTCTAATACAAAAAATTAAATTATTGTTAAAATAAATTATTATAGTAATGTACGTCAAAATCTGATAGTGATAGATATACTTTTTAATTTAATAATGTCAAGTTATGTTTTTGAAAGATTTTTTCTATGTTGTTATATAACATCTATCTTTAAAAATTGTATATTTTAAATTATGTAATTATATATGAAGTTTGGATTATTTTTAGTTAATAAACAAATATTGCCCTGAAATGAGTGACTTGGGATAGACTGTTATTCAACTGATTGGATTTGTGGTTGTTAAGCACATTCATGAATGAACTTTTTCATTATGCAATTGATCATAACAAGTAAACAATAATTTGCTAATAAATATGCCATTTTGATTTATTATAAATTGACATTTATTTATGGTTAAAAATGAGCAATACAGAGTCTGTGGTCTAAAGAAAACTAGAGTCATACCGAGGAAATACGCACATAAATAAACATAACAATAAGTAGTGTGTCATAAGTCTATTAAAAAATAACAAGGAAAGTGCCATAAGCCCAGTGATCTACATGAATCAATATTTGATGAGCAAAATTAAAGCTTAAAGAAAGAACTTTGATAAAATATTTTAATATCTTATCAGACTTTTTCCAGAATAAGAAAAAAAGGGTTTTTTTTAGCACTTATATCATGGTTTGCCCATGCTAATACTAATAATTAAATGAAATATACTGAATATTGGTCAGTTCTTGCTTGAATCATAGTTTTGGGCAGGTTCATTGCCCTATTTAATTGCAAGAAAGAAGAATGTCCATAATTTGCTCATAAATGTCTTCTATATTCAATTTGGCTACCATTCTGCCCATCTCTGCCATTGCTTAGTATTTGATTTGAGACTACAAGAGATGGAGACATTTACACAAGGAGCAACATATAACCTTATCACAAGTCAAATAATTCTAATTAAAATATAATTCTGTTCTTATATTAGATTATTTTTTTAAAGTATTCTCTCAGTGTTTTAGACATTAGAGCAAGATTGGTCAATGATATAGTGCAAATTTATGTAATCCTTTTTGAGAGCAATGTGTCAACACATATAAAGAGACCAAAAAAATAATCCATATTCTTTTTTTTTTTTAAAGATTTTATTTTTTCCTTTTTCTCCCCAAAGCCCCCCGGTACATAGTTGTGTATTCTTTGTTGTGGGTTCTTCTAGTTGTAGCATGTGGGACGCTGCCTCAGCGTGGTCTGATGAGCAGTGCCATGTCCGCGCCCAGGATTCGAACTAACGAAACACTGGGCCGCCTGCAGCGGAGCGCGTGAACTTAACCACTCGGCCACGGGGCCAGCCCCAATAATCCATATTCTTAACCCAGGAATCTGATTAGTGGAAATGTATCATAGAAAAATTCAATCAAAATTAAAAAGCTATATGCACAAACTTGTTTATTATTGTATTAAATATCCAATCTTAATGGGACATGGAATACGTCTTTGTCCCATAAAGTGATTAAATATTATACAATAATAAAAATAGTAAAAAGCATTTGCAAAAACATGGTAACATATTCAATAAGTCAAAATGACAATAAGGATTGATATCAACATGGCAGTGTAGGTGGGCTCTGAACTCACTTGCTCCCACAGACACAGCTAATTACAGCTATTCTTGGAACAATCTCTCTCCCTGAGAGAGAACCGGAAACTGGATAAAAAGAACCCCCTCAACAAGGGATAGCCCTCACGGAGGTGGAATAGGCAGAAATTCCTTCTGGAGAGAAAAAAAAAGCCATAGAGCTTCATGGCCAGCCAGGGGAAATCCTAAGGTATGCAGACTTTCCTGGAGGAGAGGGGACCTGAGCAGGGGGGGAATGTTACTGCTGTAAGCATCCCTTGGACTCAGCATATCTGAGATGAGTCTCATAATATCTGGCTTTGCTGGCTATTAACTACAATGGGGTATACCTCTAGAGAAGCTATCTGACATAAGCAGAGAAAAGACAGCTCTTAAGGGGCCCAGGCACAAATTCACCCATTTCAGAAAGCAACCTAAAATCACTAGAAAAAAAGGTGCACAGTCCTTTCTGGAAAGAGACATACCTGATAGCCTCTGGGTACATCTCAGTGAGAGGTGAGGCCTCTCCAGGCACTGAGACATTGGCAGCAGCCATTACTGTGACCTAGTATGGGTGTGCTGACACAGACTGTGGCAGACCCTATTGGAGTTCTTCTTCTGGCCTCTTAGCTCAGGGTCTGCCCTGTCCACTAGAGCTCTGATGATTTAATCTACCTCAGCCAGGGTGGGCAGCCCACCCTAGGGACTGGCCCTACCCAACAGCGAGCCTTCAGGCAACTTGTGGGCCTGAATAGGTAGAGTTCCTGGATCCTCTGCAGGCAGGCGAGTTGGTCTGCCTCTGAAGGGCAGGGTGTGCCAAGAAGCTGGTGGAGTGTGTGGGGCATTGGAGGAATGTGTGGGGGTCTCTGCAGTGGGGCAACTGGCTCCACTTCAGGGGGTTGGGAAGTGTGCACAGGCCAGCAACATGTTGACAGTTTGAGTGGGCCTGTGGGCCATGGGGTTTGTCAACTGCAGAAGACTTCTGCTTCTGAAATAACCACATAGAGGTTCAGCCTCACCTTCCAAAGCCTGAAACAATTGGGTGCTCCTGTGCCTGGGGCCAGCCTCACTCAGCTGCAATCCTGAGAGAGGTGACAACAGCCTTGCAGGCCAGAGGCCTATAGAAATTGTAAGCCCTTGAGACGAGCAACCAGCCATGATGGGAACCTACTCACTTAACAGAAAAACTGCAACAGGAATGTGCTATTAGAACCTGCAGCCAACTGCGTGGGAGCTCCTCACACCTGATAAAGTGACTGAAGCGTCCATAGCAACCACACACAGCTGAGGATTACAACCAGCTTGCCAGGGGAACAGCCTAGCCTCCCAGGCACCTGCAGCAAGAACAACCCTACCAAAATAGAAGAACATACATAGCTCACACAGAGGTCATTCCTGGAATGTTTGGAACTGGTGATGAGAGGGAAGCATACTGCTGGGCCTCATAAGGCATCTCTTACATAAGTTCGCGTCTCCAAGATCAAGGGATGTAGCTGACTCACCTGATACATAGATATAATCACAGAGAGAGAGGAAAAATGAGGCAAAGGAATATGTTCCAAGTAAGGGATCAGGACAGAACTCCAGAAAAAGAACTAAATAAAACAGAAATAAACAATCTACCTGATAAAGAGTTCAAAGGAAGAGTAATAAGGATGCTCACTGATCTTGGGAGAAGAATGGATGAACTCAGTGAGAATGTCAACAAAGAATTGGAAAATATAAAAAAGAGCCAACCAGAAATGGAGAATACAGTACTGGAAATGAAAAATTCATTGGAGGGAATCAATAGCAGAGTAGATGACACAGAGGAATGGATCATCAAGCTGAATAAAAGTCTAGAGGAAATCACCCAAACTGAACAGATAAAAGAAAAAAGAATTATAAAGAATGACAACAGTATAAGGGAAATCTGGGACAACATCAAGCACACTAAAATTCATATTATAGGTGTTCCAGAAGGAGAAGAGTGAGACAAAGGGGCAGAGAATCTATTTGAAGAAATAATAGCTGAAAACTTTCCTAACCTAAGGAAGGAAATAGACATTCAAATACAGGAAGCACAGAGAGCACCAAACAAGATAAACCCAAAGAGGCCCAAATCAAGACATATTATAATTAAAATGTCCAAAATTAAAGATAAAGAGAGAATCCTAAAAGCCACAAGAGAAAGGCAACAAGTGACATACAAAGGAAACCCCATAAGGCTATCAGCTGACTTCTCAGAAGAAACTTTACAGGCTAGGAGGGAGTGGCTGAAAGGAAAAAGCCTACAGCCAAGAATACTTTACCCAGCAAGGTTATCTTTCAAAATGGCAAGACAGATACAGTTTCCTAGACAAGCACAAATTAAAGGAGTTTATCGCCAAGAGACCAGTTTTACAAGAAATGCTAAAGGGACCTGCTTAAGTGGGAAAGAGAAGACCACAAATAGGAATAAGAAAATTATCAAAAAAAGGGAATAAAATCACTGGTAAAGGCAAAAATATGCTAAAGGTAGCAGATCAACCCCCTATGAAGATAATAATATGAAGGTTAAAAGACAAAAGCACTAAAATTACCTATTTCAATGATAAGAGGGTAATAGGTACACACATACACAAAGAGGTTAGATATGATATCAAAAACATAAAATGTGGGAGAAGAGGAGTAAAAGATCAGAGCTTTTAGAAAGAGGCCAAACTAAAGAGACCATCAACTCAATATAGATTGTTATATACATAGGTTATTATATACAAACTTCATGGTGATCACAAACCAGGAACCTATAATAAATACACAAAAAATTAAGAGAAAGGAACCCAAATATAATACTAAAGAAATCCATCAAACCATAAGGGAAGCAAACAAGAGAAGAAGAAAGGGACAGAGAAGAACTACTAAAATATCCAGAAAAAAAGTAACAAAATGGCAATAAGTACATACTTATAAATAGCTACTTTAAATGTCAATGGACTAAATGCTCCAATAAAAAGGCATAATCTGGGTAATTGGATAAAAATAACAAGACCCATATATGTGCTGCATAGAAGAGACACACTTCAGACCTAAAGACACTCACAAACTGACATTGAAGGGATGGAAAAAGATACTCCATGAAAATGGCAAAGAAAAGTCAGCTGGGGTAGCAAAACTTATATCAGACAAAACAGACTTTAAAACAAAAACTGTAACAAGAGACAAAGAAGGGACTACATAATGATAAAGGGAACAATCCAACAAGAGGCTATAACACTTGTAAATATCTATGCACCCAACATAGGAGCACCTAAATATATAAAGCAATTATTAACAGGCATGAAAGAAGAAGTAGACAGTAACACAATAATATTAGGGAACTTTAACACTCCTCTTACACCAATGGATAGATCATCCAAACAAAAGATCAATAAGGAAACATTGGCCTTAAATGACACATTAATCCACATAGATTTATTAGATACATACAGAATGTTCTACACGAAAACCACAGAATACACATTCCTTTCAAATGTACATGGAACATTCTCCAGGATTGATCACATGTTAGGCCACAAAACAAGTTTCAATAAATTTAATAAGATTGAAATAATACCAAATATCTTTCCTGATAACAAAGATATGAAACTAGAAATCAACTACAGGAAGAAAATCAGAAAAGCCACAAATATGTGGAGATTAAACAAAAACCTACTGAACAACGATTAGGCCAATGAAGAACTCAAAAGAGAAATCAAAAAATACCTGAAGAAAAATGAAAATACAACATGCCAAAATCTATGGGAGAAAGCAAAAGTGGTTCTGAGAGGAAAGATTATAGCAATACAGGACTATCTAAACAAACAAGAAAAATTTCAAACAAACAATCTAACAGAGAAAGAAGAACAAACAAAGCCTGAAATCAGTAGAAGGAAGGAAATAATAAAAATCGGAGACGAAATAGAGACTAAAATAACAATAGAAAAAATCAATGAAACCAAGAGCTTGTTGTTTGAAAAGATAAAAAAAATTGACAAAACTTTAGCTGGACTCTCCAAGAAAAAAAGAGAGAAGGCTCCAATATATCAATCAGAAATGAAAGAGGAGAAATTACAACAGACAACTCAGAAATACAAAAGAGTATAGGAGAGTACTACGAAAAGCTATATGCCAACAAATTAGATAATCTAGAAGAAATGGATAAATTCTTAGAATCATACAACCTTCCAAAACTGAATAAAGAAGAAATAGAGAATTTGAGTAGACCAATCACCAGTAAGGAGATAGAAACAGTAATCAAAAACCTACCTAAAAATAAAAATCCAGCACTGGATGGCTTCCCTGGTGAATTCTATCAAACATTCAAAGAAGACTTAGTACCTATCCTTCTCAAACTCCTCCGAAAAATTGAAGAGTAGGGGAAGCTTCCTGACTCATTCTGTGAAGCCAAAATTACCCTGATGCCAAAACCAGACAAGGACAACACAAAAAAAGAAAATTACAGGCCAATGTTACTGATGAACGTTGATGCAAAAATACTAGCAAATTGAATACAACAATACATTAAAAAGATCATACATCGTGATCAAGTGGGATTTATTCCAGCAATGCAGGGATGGTTCAACATGCACAAATCAATCAACATGATACACTACATTAACAAAATGAAGAATAAAAATAACATGATCATCTTCAACAGATGCAGAAATAGTGTTTTACAAGGTACAGCATCCATTTATGATAAAAACTCTGAATAAAACAAGTATAGAAGGAAAATACCTCAACAGGATAAATACTATATATGATAAACCCACAGCTAATATCATTCTCCATGGAGAAAAACCAAAAGCTATCCCTCTAAGAACAGGAACCAGACAAGCATGCTCACTGTCACCACTCTTGTTTAACATAGTATCGGAAGTCCTAGCCAGAGCAATCAGGCAAGAAAAAGAAATAAAAGGGATCAAATTGGAATGGAAATGAAAGAGGAGAAATTACACTGTCACTATTTGCCAATGACATGATTTTATATATAGAAAACCCTACAGAATCCACTAAAAAACGTTTAGAAATAATAAATAAATATAGTCAAATTGCAGGATTCAAAGTCAACATAAAAACATCAGTTGTGTTTCTATACACAAACAACAAAGTAGCAGAAAGAGAAATTAAGAGTACAATCCCATTCACAATTGCCACAAAAAGAATAAAATACCTAGTAATAAACTTAATGAAAGAAGTGAAATATCTGTACCCTGAAAACTATAAAATGTTGAAAGAAATTGAAGACACAAAAATGGAAAGATATTTCATGCTCTTGGATGGGAAGAATTAACAGTTCAAATGTCCATTCTTCCTAAAGCAATCCCAAGACTCAATACAATCCCTCTCAAAGTTCCAATAACATTTTTCTCAGAAATAGAGCAAAGAATCCTAAAATTTATATGGAAAAGCAGAAGATTCTGAATAGCCAAAGGAATCCTGAGAAAACAGAACAAAGCTGGAGGTATCACACTCCCTGATTTCAAAATATACTAAAAAGCTACAGTAACCAAAACAGCATGGTACTGGCACAAAAACAGACACGCAGATCAATAGAGCAGAATTGAGAGCCCAGAAATATACCCACACATCTATGGACAGCTAATTTTCAGCAAGGGAGCCAAGAACATACAAAAGAGAAAGGAAAGTCTCTTCAACAAATGGTGTTGGAAAAACTGGACAGCCACATGCAAAAGAATGAAAATAGAACATTATCTTACACCATACAGAAAAATTAACTCAAAATGGATTAAAGACTTGAATGTAAGACCTGAAACTATGAAACTTCGAAGAAAACATAGGCAGTACGCTCTTTGACATCGGTCCTAGCAACGTATTTTCAATTACCATGTTTGATTGGACATGAGAAACAATAGAAAAAATAAACAAATGGGACATAGTCAAACTAAGAAGCTTCTGCGCAGCAAAGGAAACCAACAAAATGAAAAATCAACCTAACATTTGGGAGAAGATATTTTCAAACTACATATCAGATAAGGGATTAGTATCCAAAATATACAAAGAACTCATACGTCTCCACAACAAAACAAACCAACAACCCAATTAAAAAATGGGCAAAAGATCTGAACAGACGTTTCTCCAAAGGAGATATACGTATGGACAACAGACACGTGAAAAGATGTTCAACATTATTAACTATCAGAGAAATGCAAATCACAACTACGATGAGATATGACCTCATTCTGGTCAGAATGGCTATAATTAACAAGAAAGGAAACAACAAGTGTTGGAGAGGATGTGGAGAGAAGGGAACTCTCATACACTGCTGTTGGGAGTGCAAACTGGTGCAGCCACTATGGAAAACATTAAGGAGACTCCTTAAAAAAAAGAACAGAACTACCATATGATCCATCTATTCCAGTGCTGGGTATTTATCCAAAGAACATGAAAACAGGAATGCATAAAGATACATGCACTCCTATGTTCGTTGCAGCATTATTCACAATAGCCAAGACTTGGAAGCAACCTAGGTGCCCATCAAGGGACGAATGGATAAAGAAGATGTGATATATATACACAGGACTACTACTCAGCCATAAGAAGCAATGAAATCTGGCCATTTGTGACAACGTGGATGGACCTAGAGAGTATTACGCTAAGTGAAATAAGTCAAAGGGAGAAAGTCAAATACCGTAGGATCTCACTCATAAGTAGAAGATAACAATAATGACAAACACCTAGAAACAGGGATTAGACTGGTAGTTAGTAGAGGGGAAGTGGGTAGGGAGGAGGCCGAAAGGGGTGATTAGGCACATGGTGTGGTGATGCATTGCGGTTAGCCTTTGGGTGGAGAACACGAAATGATCTACACAGAAATAGGAATAGAATGACATACACCCCAAGTTTATATGATTTTATAAACCAATGTGACCTCAATAAAAAATTAAATTAAAAGAAGACAATAAAAATGAGCAGACACAAGATTAAAGCTGCATAAAATTATGAATGCTTTTGGATAAATATCATTGGGGACTACCCCCCAAAACAGAAAAATTATGCCAGAATAAGAGAATTATATTTGATTTGTTTCCATGTTGCTGAACATTCTTAAATATTGCTTTTTCTTGGTAAAAACAAACACATAGACAAAAAACCCAAGAGGATTTCCGAGGCAATTACAGTATAATGCATTGCACTTGAAATGGAGACTCACGTTGGAAACGTAGCTCTCTCATTTATGTATGTGTGATTGTAGGTAATTAACCTAACTGTGTGAACCTTAGTTTTATCATCAGTTAAATATAAATTGTACCAGCCTTTCAGAGTTGTGAAATTAATTAAGATTCTGTATGTGAAAGTGTCTCTTAAAGTCGCTGAAACATAGTTGATATTCAGTACAGTTTAGTCGAATCTGAAATCAGGGAGATTATTTTTTTCCTTCTAGTGTTTTTAAAATGCTAATAAACTTTACCAAAAGGCTTAACATAGTGGCCTAGAGAAGGTTATACACTTTGGGAATATTTCTCAATAAGTGTACTTATTACTTTCGACACATTTTGATTGAGTGTGCTTGAATGATTTTAAGTAGGAAATCCATTTTTACCTGCAAAGGCCATTTACTGTGCTGTCCACAATGATAAAAAGGGAGTTAATGCAGGTATGTACATAGTTCAGGCAAAATGCTTTGCTGTATCAAAAAAGCAAGGAACCTGCAAGTGATCTTCTGTAAGAACACTTTCTAATTCAAATTCTTTAAATGTTTTGTGTTGTACAAATACTTGCAGAGGATTATAAATTCTCTGGTGTTATTTGACTGCAGGATTCTATGGAAACATCCATAGACCACCTACAGGTGTAGTGGAAATAGCATACGAGTGGAAACTGGGGGAACCGTGTTCTTGTACATTCAGCTTCATCCCTCCCCTCTTCATCTGTAAATTGAAAGGCTGCACTACAAATTATTCAAAATCTTGTTTCATTTCTCAAATTCTGTGATCTTATGATTCTTTGGACCTACCTATCTAATGGCCACTATGCATTTCTTGACATAGAGCACACATTTAATAAGAGGTGTTTATTATATTAGTCATCAGCCAACTGTGAGTTCACAAATACCCGAAGTAAACCTTGTTAAACAGGCGGCATAATTCCCTAAATATGGCTGTTACGCAGGCTAAATTCTCTCCCTGTGTATTTAATGACGGAGAAAATATCTATCTCATTATTATAGGAAAGTCTATCATATTACAATCTAGTCAAAAAACGAACTTTTGTGGAGGGAGGTGGGGCTAATACTTACTGAGCATTTACTACATTTTGGGCTCTTTTGAAAGCACTTAACACACATTATTGTATTTAAAACTCTAAGCAAAATCATCCAGCTAAATTATACTGTTTAATACATAAGGAACCCACCACCCTAGAAAGCACGTACAACTTTCCCCAGAGCCACACAGTTAAATAGCAGAGCTGTGGTGAAAATCCAGGTCCACCTGTGCTGAAGCGTGAGCTCCTCTGTAGTGTGCTGTGCTGCTTCATGAGAGCACTCGCCAGATGCCTCTCTTGTTTATAATCACATATCCACAGATATTCAGAGGAAGCCTTGTTACAAGTAAAAAGTGTCTGTTCTGGGTTTCAGGATCCCTAGTTTGCCAAGTGAAGAGAATGAAAGCAGAGAGGGAAAGAAGTTTTACATCAATTTTTCAAAAAGCACCAGAATTGGGAACAGCTATACTAAGATGAAAAATTGGAGCAAAGCAGAATAAGCAGAGAAAAGACAACAAAGATATGATTGAGAAAGTATGCTTATTGAATTATTAGACAGGACGAGGCAGGAAGAAAAAAAGCTGTTTCCACTAATGATGACTGATAGTTGGCAAAGATACTTTTGAAACAAGATAACCCATTCTCCACAAGTGAAGTGACAGGACCAAACCCAAATTTCAACAGAAAAATGTGGCTGTGATAGAGTGCACTTGTATGAACATCACAGGCATAGCTCTGTCAATTGATGTTTCCTGCGACTAAAGCAAGATATTACTGAAGTTGCACGTTCATCACTTTCTAAACTAGATGTCAGAGATCTTAAAACACACCAGAAGGAAAAGTCCCATCTTTTATATTGTGAAAGAGATAAAACACACAGCAGGAAATGTAATTCTCTGGAGGATTCTCCCCAAAGGATTTGATAGAGCATAGCATTTCTTCTGTGGTTTTAAATAAATGTCCTTCACAGAAATTTTAGCTTTCAGATCCAATTAAAACCATAATTCTTTGTACTGAAAACATGTAAGGACAAAACAGATTGGAATACAGAGCGTTGCCGTGAACCTGAAGCTCAATTGCAGAGCAGATGTCAATCAGCGGTCTGTCTGTGAGCCAAAGACACTTCTGTGATACAGCTCACAGAAGTGTAGGACTGTGAAGATGATGTCATCGCCATGAATTTGGTCCAAGTATGGAGCAGCATTCAGGCAGTCATACCATACCCTTAACGCCATTCTTCTCTTCTAGGTCCCAGCACTGGATCTTTTCTTCCTGATCACAGGGACAGGTAGTCAGGTTTCTTATCACCTCCTCTGAGGAGATGAGTATCTCCCATTTCTTTACTTACAGACAACTGAGTCTAGACCATAATTTTGTTTTAACCATTCTTGTTTTAGTCAATGCTCTCTTTTTCTCATACATTACCTTTTCACTTGGGATTTTACTTTATTATTTGATATTGATCAAAAAGAAATAACAGTGTACTAGTTATCTATTTCGGTGTAGCAAATTACTCTAAAACTTAGTGGCTTAAAGCAACAAACATTTGCTATATCATTGATTGTGTGGGTCACACAGAGTGGCTTAGCTGGGTGGTTCAGGCTCAGGGTCTCAGACAAGTTGTAACCAAAGTATTGGCCAGGTCTGCAATCACCTCAAGGCTCAGCTGTAGGAGGATCTGCTTCTGAGCTCACTCATGTGGCTGTTGGCAGGTCTCAGATCCACATGTAAGCTCCCTTGGGACATGGCAACTGGCTTCCCCAAGAGCAACCGATAGAAAAGAGCAAAATAAAATGACCCTTGAGGGTGAAAGGTTGAACTAAACGTTCTACTCTCTAACCAAAATGATATTTTACTTCTAGAAAGTAACCGCAAATCTCATGCCTATCGTGTGTAGTCACAGGTCAGGAGTGTCAGAATATGAAGAATGTTACTATTAATAGTTCACCCCAAATTATAACTGACTTGTATATTTTAGTAGAGTTTGAAAAATATCCATTCAAAATTTAACCTAACCTCAGGTTAAAAAGTAAACCAAACAAAATTATAATTGTAGAATATTTAGAAATTAGGTTATAAAACATAAGATATAACATATTACATGATGCATTATGTTAGGAATTAAAAACATGGATATGATATGACCATGACAAATTTCTGGCCTTAAACTTTTTATAAAGTCAAAACAATAAGGATATGTGAACCAAGCATTTAAGACAGAAAGTTAGAAAAAATAAGTCAAACAAATGGAAAAACAGAAGGGTCATAACAATAATAAGGATAAAACTAGAAATTAACAAGATAGAATAAAACAATGCAGATTTGCGGGCTTTGTTAAGTAATTACAAGAGACATTTTTCTAAAAGAAAGAAAAAAATCTACAAAACAAACTATTAGCAAATCTAGTAATGATTTGTGTATGAGGATATTTGTTGTAAAAGTAGAATACAGGGGGTAGTCATGGTACAGCTATATCAAAAAGTACTTTCTAGTGTTTAGAAATAATGCTTTGGAAAAATATCTTTTCTTATGAAAATAAATAGCATATGTCAAATTAATAAAAATGATGCTGGAGTTCATAGATTTGATTAATTTGACTCTCATGGATAATATTTTATTGTTTTTCTGACTTGCTGGAATTAACCAATGAATGATAATACTATAGTTAAATACTAAGTTGTCCTCTTGTAGTATAATTTTTAAAAAATTACGTAACTTTAAAACAAAAAATAAACAAGTGGGAATTCATCAGACTAAAGATGCAAGGCAAAAGAAACTAGAATCAAAACAAAGAGACAATCCACCAATTGGGAGAAAATATTTGCAAATCATATATCTGACAAGGGGTTAATCTCCGTACTATATAAGGAACTCACACAACTGAACAATGAAAAAACAAACAACCCCATCAAAAAATGGGCAGAGGAGATGAACAGACATTTTTCCAAAGAAGGTATACAGATGGCCAATAAACACGTTAAAAGATGTTCAACATCACTAATCATCAGGGAAATACAGTCAAAACTACACTAAGATACCACCTTATGCCTGTTAAAATGACTATAATCACTAAGACTAAAAATAACAAATGTTGGAGAGGTTGTGAAGAGAAGGGAACCCTCATACACTGCTGGTGGGAAAGCAAACTGGTACAGCCACTATGGAAAACAATAAGGAGATTCCCCAAAAAACTAAAAATAGAACTACCGTATGACCCAGCTATTCCACTACTGGGTATCTACCCAAACAGCTTGAAATCAACAATCCAAAGTAACATACGCATCCCTAGGTTCGTTGCAGCACTATTCACAATAGCCAAGACATGGAAGCAACCCAAGTGCCCATCGATTGATGACTGGATAAAGAAGATGTGGTGTATATATACAACGGAATACTGCTCAGCCAGAAAAAAAAGACAAACTCATCTCATTTGCAATAACATGGAAGGACCTAGAGGGAATTATACTTAGTGAAATAAGCCAGATTGAGAAAGACAAACACCAGATGATTTCACTCATATGTGTAATATAAACAAGCACACGGACAAAGAAAACAGTTCAGTGCCCACCAGGGGAAGAGGTGTGTGGAGTGGCACAGGCGGTGAAGGGGAGCACTTATGTGGTGACAGTCAAGAAAGAATGTACAACTGAAATCTCACATTGATATAAACTATTATGAACTCAAATTTTTTAAAAAAATTACATAACTTTAGACTTCTTCCAGTATGGCAGATTAGGTAAGTCCTTCCAAAACTTCCTTTAAGGTCAAATAAAAAGCTGGACAAAATACAAACACTTGCTTGAAAGCAATGGAGAGACAGTATGACAGTGAAAAATTATCAGGCTGAGATACACGGGAAGACTGAGGCCCAGGAAATAAGACTGTCATCTGAGCTATACTTCACGTGGGAGCAGGTGAAAAATCTGCAGGGGCAGCTGAAAAGATGGGAGGATGGATAGCCCATTTGACAGCCTCGGGGGGCTAGGCTTCCCTTACACTGAATTGGAACCCTGAAAAGTTGTGCTGATGAGTAAGAGTGAGCCAGAAGAAGGTGGGCCCCTGGGGGACTGCAGTTCATCTTTGTATGCATCTCAGCTTTGAGTAATCCCAGATTGCTAATACACTTAAAAAAAATCTAAACGTTTTTGGGGACAATAAAATGATCCTAGTACTCAAACTATGTCTACAAACTGTTTTGAAAATATAACATTCAAAGCAAAATCAAAATACTAGTCAGACAAGTAGGAAAGAATAACATGAATGACGAGTATCGATAATGATGATAACAGAAATAAATCTACTGGGGATCCGGATAGTAAAGTTATCAAATGCTGATTTTAACATAAGTACGCCTGGGGCCAGCCTGGTGGCATAGTGATTAAGTTCGTGCGCTCTGCTTTGGTGGCCTACAGTTCAAGGTTTGGATCCTGGGTGTGGACCTACACAGCGCTTATCGGGCCATGCTGTGGCTGGTGTCCCACATACAAAATAGGGGAAGATGGGCACAGATTACAGCTCAGTGCTAATCGACCTCAAAAAAATAAAATAAATAAATACTCATTATATTCAAGGAGTTAAATAAAGGCATAAAAAATATTTGAACTTGGAATTGGAGAAGAACCACAGAGAAATTCTATAACTTAAGAATGTAAATAACTAAAATGAGGAACTCAACAGATGGAATTAACAACAGACTAGCCAAAGAGAGAATTGGTGAGCTGGATTACAAGTAAAAAATAAATTTCTCAGAATGAAACAAAATTATACAAAAAGGATAAGAAATACAAAAAAAGAAAAGAAAAGATAGTAAGTAATTGGTCTACTTGTATGTAATTTAGTCCTGGAATAAAAAGAAAGAGAGGATGGGACAGAAACAATAGTTAAGAAGATAATGACTGAGAATTTTCTAAAATGTAAGGAAGGGACCAGGCCACAGATTCTAGAAATCCTACAAATCCCAAGTAGGAAAATTTAAAAGAAAATCACATGTAGCCTTATGGCGGTAATACTGTCAAAAATCAAATTCAAAGAGATTATCTTAAAATAAGCCAGAAAAATAAATATATATTATTTTCAGGGATCCGCAACCAGAATGATAGGCTGGATTTTCAACAGAATGATGAAGATAGGAGGCAAGGAGATGGTGTCATCAAAGTGCTGAAAGGAACTAATTGCTAATTATAAAATTATAATTTGTTTAAATACTCTTCAAAGTGAGTGGAATGAAGACACTTTCTGACTAACAAAATATGAGGAAATATGTCAGCATACTAACCCTGAAGAAAATATTAAGGAATTTTCTTCAGGCAGAAGGAGAATAATCCCAGATAAAAGTTCAGAATTGAAGGAAGGAATGTAGTGCATCAAGAAGAGTAAATAAAAAGATAAAAGAAAATTAACATCAAATATATAAAACAAAAAGAACAATGCATTGTGGAATTTAAAACTTACAGATAATTAAAATGCCTGAGTTAGCGGCATATAGTTCTGGAAGGAGATAACTAGAGTCAAATGGTTCTAAGGCCCTTCCTCCAAGAAAAGGGAAAATAGAACAATTAATGAGACTTTGTGTTTTTGGTTTGGAGGAATGAGTGCCTAGCAAGCTGATTCTTCCATAAATAACAGCTGTAAAATTTGAACAAAATAAAACTAACTAACCGAGGGCTCTGGAGACTGAACAATGACAGGTTGATTTTGGATTGGAGTAGAAACTTGTCAGAAGCGACTGGCATGAACTGAGTTGCCTGGATTTTGTTGCTTTGCCCTGAGGGTGGCCACAGCTGGTGCCTTGGCAGTGCAAAAACAGCAAACCTGTGATAGAGAGCCTACCATTCTTCTGGCCAGAGCTGCTTGCAAACAAAGACCAGACAACCAGGGAGAGCAGAGAACGGGGGCGAGGCCAAAAAGGAGAGATCTAGAGGAAGGGAACCTCAGGTCTTGTGTTTAAACTCAGTTTGTCTCTGGGTAAACTGAAAGCAGCTTGCATGTAAAGCTTAAAGAACTGATTTGAGGTCTGAGCCACCACCTACCATAAGCATCAGAGTTGACAATGTGATTCTAACAAAGGTCACTGCCTGCTGAAATGTAAGCAACCCTCTTTAAAACAATATAATAGAATCCAGAGGGTACAATATAACATTCACAATTTCCAGAATACAATCTAAAGTTACTTCACACACACACAGGAAAATGTGACAAAGTCTTTAAAAAAAAAAAAGGCAAACAACAGTTGTCAAATTAGAGATGACCCGGTGTTGAAATTACATAAAGGATGGTAGAGGGTAGGTGGATAAACAGATCTATATTTTTGCAATATTTCTATAATATTAACTCCAAGTAAACTGAGAAAAACTGAATGCACATTATAACCCCTAGAGCAACCACTATAAAAAAAATGCAAAGAGATATAGCTAAAAAGATGAATTCTAAAACACATACATAGAAACCAAAAGAAGGCAAGAATGAGGAAACAGAGGAAGAAGGGGGACATCCAGCAAACAGAGAATGAAATGGTAGATCTAAATCCAACAAATAACTCCAATATTGATAGACCAAACCCTCCACTTAAAAGGCAGAGATTATCAGAAAGAAAAAAGAAAACAACTGCAGTCATATGCCAAATGACGTTTCGGTTAACAACGAATCACATACGCGGTGGTGGTCCCTTAAGATTAGTACCATATAGCCTAGGTGCGTAGTAGGCTGTACCATCTAGATTTGTGTAAGTGCACTCTGTGGTGTTCACACAACGACGAAATCACCCAATGACGTGTTTCTCAGAACGTATCTCCATTCTTAGGCGACCCATGACTGTATTTCTATAAGAGAAGCACTTTAATATAAAGAAACAGGTTAAAACTAAATGGATGGAAAAAGATGTACCCTGCAAAAAGAAAACATAAGTGTAGAAGACAGGTGTAACTATGCTAATATCAGATGAGATAGACGTGAATACAGAATATGACTAAACATGTAAGTATTACTAATATAAGGAATATTATTTCATTATGAGAATGGGTCAGTTGGTTAGGAATCCACAATAATCAGGACCTTGAGAATCTCAGGAATCTACAAAACAACTGCTAGAACTCCTAAGTGAATTTAGCAAGATCATAGAGTCCCTAAAGCAAGATCATCTTTCCCTAAATATGCAAACATCAATTATTTTAATGCATTTAGAGTAAACAGAAAACAAAAATGTTATTTAAAAGTACGTTTAAAATATTGTCAAAAACATAAAATTCTTAGGAATAGCATTAACAAAAAACATGCATGACCTTTTCACTGATAATTATAGAATATTTCTGAAATAAATTATGGAAGACCTAAAAAACTGGAGCTTAAAAGAGATTAAAGAGACAAGGCAACTAAATGCATTGATGCTGGACTCAAAACAAGTAGAATGTATTCCAAACTAGAAAGAAAAAAATGTGGTTTTTTCCCTTCTGGTATAAAATACATTAATAGACAATTGGCAAAATTTGAACAAAGTCTAAAAATTAGATAATTGTACTGTAATTAATGTCAATTTCTGATTTTGATAACTATCCTGTGGTCAGGTAATAGAATGTCTTGTTTTTTGGAAAGAAACACTGAAGTATTTAGATGTAGATATACATCGTGTCTCAAACAGTTCAGAAAATAAATGTGTGTACTTGTGGAGATTTTATATTTATATATATTTTATATATATATGAAGAGAGAGCAAGAGAGGGAAAACATGGTAAATGTTAACATTTGGAGAATCTGGGTGAAGTTAGGGGAATTTTTTGTACTAATTTTGCAACTTTCCTGTAAACATAAAGGTACTTCAAAATAAAAAAACTTAAAACTAATATCAAAGATAAACAATACAACTTTAGTCACTTTCATCTACAATAAAATTTTCAAAGGATCTTTCTATTCTAAAGAACACTGAAACTAGTACAATTTTAAAGATTTAGGAAGGGATATTATAAAGCTATAGCAGTTAAGACTAAGTAAGTTTGAAATAGTCATAAAAAATTTAAAACATGAAACAGAAGAAAGAACCTAGAAATGATGTATGACAGAAATAGAATAGCAGTTCAGTTCTGAAAAGATGAGTTACTGAATGAATGGAGCTTGGGAGCTTGTTATCCATATGGAAAAAAATAGAGCTAATTTTTTTTTTTAATTTTTGAGGAAGGTTAGGTCTGAGCCAACATCCCCTGCCAATCCTCCTCTTTCTGCTGAGGAAGATTGGCCCTGAGCTAACATCCATACCCATCTTCCTCTGCTTTATATGTGGGACGCCTGCCACAGCATAGCTTGCAAAGTGCTGCGTAGGTCCGTGCCCAGGATCCGAACCGGCAAACCCCGGGCTGCCAAAGCAGAGCACGAGAACTTAACCGCTATGTCACCAGGCTGGCCCCTACAATTAGTTTTTGACCTTCCAACATTGAAAAAAATCTGGCTGGTCTAAAAAATAAAATGTGAAAAGCAGATTTCAATCTTTTAGAAAAAAATAGCTTTTTGACTTGGGATAGAGAAATAGTTCTTAAATATTATATAAAGAACTAAAAACCATAAGGGAAAAGGCTGATAAATTCAACTACATTTTCAACTGCCTCAAAATATACCTTACAAACATGAAAATAAAAACAGCCTGGGAGAAGATATTTATAGATTTTAGCATTTAGAATATCTAATGAATTCCTACTACTCAATAAAGAAAAGAAACAATGACATTACAGAAAACTGAGGAGAAGATAAGAAGCAGATCAAGAAGAAAAAATTTAGCGGACAAAAAATATAGAAAAGTTGTTCAACATCTAACTAGGGAAAAGCAATTAAAACCACAAAGATATGTTGTTAAAAGCATAATGTATGAAAGGAAGAAAATAAGTTAAAATTCACCTAAATTATGAACTTCTGCTCTTTAGAAGACATTATTAAGAAGATGAAAAGACAAACCAAAGAATGGGAGAAAATGTTTGCAAAGCACTTATATAATGAAGAAGGTATGTCCAGAATATAAAAAGAACTCTTAAAATTCAATAGTAGGAAAACAAGCAACCTAATTTAAAAATGGACAAAAGATTTAAATAGACACTTCAACAAAGATGGGAGTATGGCAAATAAGCACATAAAAAGGCGCTCAACTTTATTATTCATTAGGGAAATACAAATTAAAACCACCATGAGAAACCACTGCACGCCTACCACAGTGGCTAACAACTACTTGCCAGTGCTAAGTGCTGATGAGGATGCAGAGCAGCTGGGGTACATTACTTTCCTGGTGGCAGGGTGAAATGGTACAACCACTTCAATACTTAGAACAACCCACTGAGAACTCTGTAATTTAAATACAGAGAAATTCAGGATTTGAAAAGTTATATGATTTGCCCAAGGATGCTCAGTTTATTATTCTGATTAATTTTAACTGTTAATTAGGGATATACATATTTATTGGTTTGAAATTCTTTTAACCCACAAATGCTATCTGGGCCCACAGAAATAAGACTTTTTGAGTTTGCTTACAGTAAATACTCATATATCAAAAGCGCTTTCTCTAGCCTCAGACCTCTCACTACGAAAGTGCAGCTTTACACTGTGATAATTAAAGGGAGGAGAATTTATCTCATCCTGCTTCATTTTAGAGACACTGAACACCAGAGAAAATGCCTTTAACCTTTAAACAAACAAGAACAGAGTTGAAAATGAAAAAAGGGATACTATGGGCATTCTACTTTCCTTCCTTCCCTGCTGACTTTGAAGCCCTGTCTCTGTTATTTGCTCTTCGCCTTCAGAAATTCTCACTACTTAGTTGCCAGGACTTGAGTCAGGAATGAGCTATCATGCCATGGCTTGAGCTTTAAGAAGAATCTATTGTCAAAAAAGCAATCACTTTACAAATGAACAAAGCCTACATTTATATTTTGAAATGTTTTCTATTTTAAATTTCATTTGTAGAGGATAAGGTAGGCAGAAACATTAACATTTTACTATATGTGAAAACTGAAGAATATATAAGTAAAAAGTAAGAGGAATTCCAGCTATGGATCAATCCCTGATATTCCCAAAGGAAAAAAAGATGCTGTGCTGTGGGATCTGCACAGGATCCTAATTCCTTTGAATTGAGACACTTGTCATTTGGAAAAGTGAGTTAAATATATATTACATGCGACAGCAAGACATAATCATACCTATTTTTTTTTTGCATACAACCTCACTGGTTAATCCACAAAAATATAATTTTTCAAAGTTTGGAAATAAGTGGTATAGAATCCGTATACAGGCATTTTGAAATTGCACTGTCTGTGTGATCAGATGGAAGCTTATGTATCTTGACACCTAAGAAACACATAATTCTATTTTAAACTTTCATTCTCAGCACTTTTAGCCTTGAATGCTGGGCTCTTGGCATAAAATTTTTATTTTGTGATCACAAAACTCATTGCTTTAACCTCATGCTTCAAAGTATGCTTTGGGGGAAAAAATAACCCCATGCAAAAAGTACCCCTCTTTCCACAGTCATTATGTCACTCTTACTTTGACATTTCCTAAAGGTCATTCTTCAGGTTTCAAGATTATGTTGCTGAGTTTTCTGCTTTTTTTTTTTTTGCACTATCAGGGAAAGAGAATATTCTGCACAGGTTGCAGGGCTCCTCTGTTCCCACTGGAGCCTGAACAGAAGAAAACTGATTCCTTGAGCTTCAGAATCTCTAGGCTAGCTTCAGATTCTTATTTAGATATAAACACTCATGGCTTTCAGAGACCTAAAGAATATTAGACATAAAGCACTGAGGGATTAGAAAATCTTTTCAGAGGTCACAGTCTCTATTGCAAAAACGAGAATGAAAAAGTATTGTCACCACCACTGCAAACCGCCTCCTTCCCGCCCCCTCCCCTCCACTCAATATGCAGTGTTCTAGTGCATTCAGCTTCTGTTGGAGGCAACACTCAAAGTCATATGAAGGGATTTAGCTGAAATTCAGTGACAACATCCTAAATGATGAGCCCCATATGAAGAAACATGAAAAAAAGAGGGTCCCAACATTTACTGGCTACCACATATGCTTACGCTTAAACTTCACAACTCCACAAGGTAAATAAACATTAGAATCCTTGTTTTAAAGAGGGGAGTCTGGGTCCAGCGATGAGAAGCAGCTTTCCCAAATACAACAAAAGATCAATCTATTTGGCTTTTGTTGCTCACATGGTCATCAGTTGCAGAATCTTCACATGCTTTCAGACTAATTCTTTTGGGTTTTATTTTCATAAGAATCTTCACCTTGTTGCTGATCTTTAAAGGATCACAGTTGTTGTTCTTATTAAATTCACTTAAAACTTAGCCTACTGTTGTCTCTGTCCTCCTGGAGAACTTTGACAAGAGAGGCAAAATCTGATTCCAAGTAATTAAAGTGGGTCAGAGCTATACCCCTTCAGTAGGTAAATGTTGTCAGTAACGTCAGTGTGAGGCATAAATTTGTCCACTGCTTGTTTCGGCCATTCAGGGGCTTTCAGCTTAATCTATAAGCGGTGGAGAAAAAGATCATTTAGTTTAATTGGTTCTGTAGACTGTGCATTTGTTAAGTAACAGCGAATATTGTTTGGGGTCTAATGTGAAGGGAAACAGAAGAACAATTGCTAGAAAACGAAAAGATAATAATTTCTTGTCTCTTCTGAAATGTTGAGAGATTAGTGAGACTGTGCCCGTTACATAGTTAGGCTCCTTAAAAGAAAGCTGCTATATATGCCCCAACCTTCCATTCCTCCTTAGTTATTGCTGTCACTGCTGGAACTAGTACAGGATTTCAACCTAAAGTTTTAGCCCCGGGTCCTGGCTCTGCCTATAATTACTTGTAAGACTTTGGGCAAGTTATTTAACATTTCTTGGCTTTTGTTTCCACATCTTTGAAATGAATATTTTAATACTGATGTAACAGGGTAATTTTGAGAATTAAATGAACAAAAGCACACAAAAATAAATGGTAAGCCATAAAATGTATACAAATCATAGTTACTTTATACTTACATATCACTAGAAATTTAATTTCGTATTCATACAGCAATCTACCAGTGGCTCCCAAAGTCTGCTCCACAGAAGACTAATGCTACAGATGTTTTCTGAAAAGTAGGTCTTAGATCTTTTCAGCATCTTTATTCATTCAAAATAATCACTGAGCCTTGCTAAATGCTCTTCTCTGCCAATAATGAAATATGGCTCATAATTTTGTGTTTTGTGAGGCTCATCGTCATACAATATGACTTTATTTGATCTCTTTGTGCTTAACTCCAATTTCAAAAGAGTATATGTTGTCTTTCCTTGATGGATCACTACCATTCTCATTTATTCTTTTGCATTCTTCTGTCTAGAACCTCAACCTGCATCTGGGACACGTTTCTCCTCTAGGTATATACACACAGTACAAGGAATCATAATGGATACGAGACAATTTGATTTTTTCTGTCTTGAAAAAAGAAATAAAAAAGAACAACTAAACTTAATCTATTGATTTGTTTTTTTATCCACAGTTCAGTTTACTGTTGAATTTTTTTATAGCATTTTCAATAATTTTCTCCAAAGTTGCTCATGAGAGTCTTTTCTAACCTCCCTTATTTTCCCAAGTCCCTTCGATCTAAAATCTTTACATCATGAGTGAAAGGTATATGCCTTCGGAGTAAAGATCTTTTTTCTCTTCTGAGAAATATATTCCTGCTTCTGAAACTAACCTAGTAACCTTTCAGAAGTGGAAGATAAAGCTCAAAGGCTAGAAAAGATGTTTTTCATTTTTGTATTGAAAACTCAATACTCTGGCTTGAACTGACTGTGGACAAGTCATGTGTTGAATGTTCTAAGGGTGAACTACATGGCTCTGCTTCTACGCACAAAGCCATGTCTAACATTCCACAAGCAGGTTCCACCTGGGGCAACTGATTGAAGTAGAACGTGCTCCAGGCTTACAGTCATGGGACTTTAGACCTGTAAGTCCACTTGGCCTATTACACCTCATACAATGAAATATCCTCTGTATTTTTAACGCCTTTCCTCTGAGGTCTACTGACATTTTAGAGAAAGCATCTATTGTGAGCTATAATTAGGAAACTGAGAAAGAGGAGTCAGGAAATTTGAGACTAGGTTCAGCTGATACATGGATCCATACTAGGCAGGTCTTATATTGATTCCTTAATTCATTTATCTGTTTACTTTATTGAATCATTCATTTATTTTTAAGCACTATTTTGTGCAAAACACTAGGGGGAGTTAGGTGTCACTTAGGTCCAGAATGGCCTCTTTGCTGCACACTTGGTGCCTTTAGCTGCAGTTCTGTTCCTAGGGCAGAGTCAGGCACAGTACTCTCTCCAGAGGCCTCCTCTGAATTCTTAGCACAATGGTCCTGCAGCTGCTCCACTCAAGCAGAATTGGCAGGTAAGAAAAAATCTATTGACCACCTCTGACCTATGGCGTAATGATCATAATATCTAAGTTATTGAGCCACTCTGCCAAGCATTTCACATGGTTTATCTCAATTAATCCTCACAACAACTCTATAAGGTAGGGACAATTATCTTTCCTTTCTTACAGATAAATGTCCTGAGCCCTGAAGAGGTTAGATACCTTAAGTACCACAGTCATGCCAGTATAGCTGGCATGTGTGGATTGAACCCAGGCAGTTTGAGTCTCGAACCAATACTCTGGAAGGGAGAGCTGAGATTTTTCAGATGCAAGGATATCAACAGAGACTCCCAGTAGTTCACTTATAGGTGGCCTCAGTGAAAATAGGGTTGACAGCAATTTTGAATTCCGCTTCCAACTCTGACATTCAAAACCTTCTTGGTTCTGAAAAATTACAACAGGGATAAATCACCTCTATCATAGAATTAGAAGGAAGATTAAAATGAGATAAATCAGATAGCACATATGGGAGAGTTATTATAGTGAATGACCTATAATGGGCACTCAATGAATATCGGGTTGCTCTCTTTCTTTCCTGATAGATATATGGGAAAACTGGGGGGTTCTTATATTTCCTCTGTCTTTTAACTCTCAGCTTGGAAAATAAGATCTTTTCTCTTCCTGATATTTTTGGTGTTGGGATAGAGCTCTTGTGCCTCATTGGGATGATGGGAGAGAGTCTGCCCTGTGGAAGACGGCATTAAGGCTTATCATCTCCATAGAAAAGCCACAATCACCATGATGGATTTTCTTCCCTTTTGCCTAAAAGACTTGATGCTTATCAAATATAGATACCTCTGGATTGAGTAGTAGTTGATGCTGTTGTCTGTCATTTACAGTTTAGCATAAATTGAAACTTCTGTGAGATGGTTTTATAGGAGTCAGGATCAGAATGCATTGGTTTATGAGAAATTGGATGATATCAATATGGAAGAAAAGGAGAGAAAGTGTAAGAGGTAGAGGGTCGAGATAAACATGTCACCCACTTCTGGTCGTGCCCAGGGTTGGCCTTGAATCCATAGTTGCCCAGTTTGGGTATGTAATAAATGATCTCAAGGTATACATATGTGTGTGGGGGAAACAGCAGTCTGGGTACAAGGATATGAACTGTGTGGTATTTGATGGTTGAAGAGAAAGAAAGAGGAAGATCGGTCTGTGGTTTTGCTTAAATCAAATATGCTTTAAAATTATGCCTCGCTTTGAGTCTGACATCATTGTTGAAAGACTGGCATCCTACTGCCAAGCTTCTGGAACAGCCTTGGGGTATACCCAGGGGAAATGACTTCATATTAATAGTTATCCTTGTATCCCATCAAGACCAATAAATGACCCAGTGGTTTAGGAGTTCTTCTAGTGGCTGATTTTAAACCTAGTAAACATGAAAGATTGTTCAGAAAAGAAACAAAACTCGCCACCAAGCAAATCGTCATTAGTCATCAGCCTTGCCTGAGTGTTTAAGTAATCTGGATGAGAGATATTCACTGCTAAAGGAAGGGTAGGTGAATGAGGCTTAAAATGAGATAACATGGGTTCAAATGCCAGTCTTGCCATCTCAAATCAGTGTGAAGCCTACATTATTTAACTCCTTTAAACATTCATTTGCAAAACAGTGATGTTAATATTTATCTCCCTCATTGTTGAGAAGGCTAAATTAGAAGAGCATGTGAATAAGCTTCTTACACTAAGATGGTATGTTCTGGCCCTTTATGCTAAATGGCACTTGAAATTTTCTGGTCTATCTCAAGGGCTTCTGGTATAGAAGTATATAAGATACTTCTAAGATCTCTTCATGGCCTCGGGGCTCCCTGGGAGAAAGGGCTTTACCAGGCAACTGAGTTCAGAAAGCATATGGTTGGCTCTAGTTCTGTCTTTAAGAGGTGTTTTCTCAGAGCACCATGAAGCTTAAGCTAGATGTCTGGTACCCTTCCTTGTTGTCATTGGGGCCACCTCTTGTTGTCAATGGGAAGCTCAGTTGTTCTTCTGTCAATTCTTTTTCCAGTAGGAGAGGTTGCGTTATGCAATGAAGACACTGAATTAGGAGCCAGGGGATCTGAGTTTGCAAATAACAGAGAGCTTCTTTAGGCCTCTAATTTCTTATTTATAAGATGAGGGATAGAGAGAAAGGGTGACAGAGAATATTCTCCAGTCTATGTTTTAGCTCTCTGACTCTCCTTTTTATTCAATCTTGATTATACTTGACTGTCCTAACTCCTTGTTTTTCTACCCTTCTTTATATCTCTATAAAATTGGACAATGTTTTTCCTTCTTTGTTTTGTTATTTAAGATCTTGACTTTCTTTAGAGAAAGGACACTACATAAATGTGAAATAGAATGCTATGGTCATTTATTTCTAAGCCAATCTCATTCCAAAAATATTGTATTGAGGCTAAGACTATGTAGAGATTCTCTTGATATGTTTCCCATATGACTATGTATGAAAATTCAATTATTTATTTCAATTATGTATTTAAGTAAAAAAGTGTTCCTCTAAATGCATACTCCCCTAATGAGGATTACTGGAGTTTTAAAAATAAGCCTTCCCATGCCAGTTATCTTGGTATTTTCTTTTTGTTGGTGACATTCGAGCTTTTCTACTCTAGAGGTCAGTATAATGTTAAAAATGGAAGACTTTTTTTCCATGATAAGATCTTAAAAACAAGGTCCTTAAATCTGAATCTCACATAAAACTGAAAAAAAGAACTCTCTAACCACAAAAAGTCACTTGTAAAATGATGATAATCCAAAACAGAATGTCCAGGGGGAATTAATGATTGAAGTTGGTGACTGAACTACAGGCACAAAATACCTTCCCAAAGTTACATAATCTTGGGAACAACAACATATGATGAGCAGAAGGTGGAAAATATTGTAAGAAAAAGACAAAAGAAAAGAACATCATGAAGAAGCGTCAGATAAGTGGCAACAAATATTAAAGATCATTTTGAGAAGGTCACTTTGCACATTCTAGGGTGCTCACATGCGGCTTAAATGATAGTGACAAGAGAGTAGAGGAATGAAATGCCTGCCTCCACATTGGGAGTATTTACACTTTACAAAAATCGTTGATCTTCTCAAACCGCCATTCAACCGCTACCTCTCATTCTCGGCTAATGATCTTGCCTTCTTCATCTAGAGAACCACGGCCATAGCTATGAGACTCTGAGTCTCTCCCACATACAGCCATACAGCCTAGTTTATATCTGTCATCAAATTCTCTTCCTCTCTCCAGTATCAGCAGAAAGGATGCCTCACTTTCTGTTCAAATCCAAATCCTGTCAGTGTTTATGGACCCCTCTGCCAAGACTTGCTCCATTAGACATTCAGCTTTTTCAATTGATATCTTCAATTTTTTTTTTCCCTTTCTTCCTGGCTCATTCTTCTCAGCCTATAACATGTTTGAGCATTTCTTATCCGAAAAAGGAAAAAGAAAATAAAGCAAAACAAGAAAAACCCTTGTCTTTGCATCTTCATTAAGCAACTGCCTGATCTCTCTCCTCTGATCTTCCAAATCTCTGGTAAAAATAATCTATAATCTCTTCTAATTCACTCTTCAATCGACTTCAGTCTAACGTTTGGCCTCACTGTTCCTCTGAAACTGGTTTTACTGAGTTACCAATGACCTTCTAATTGACCAATCCAAGGGGTATTTTTAAATCCTTGCATTATAGGATTTTTCTGCAGCATTTGACACTACAAATTATATCCTTCCTCTTGAGCTTTCCAATCCTGTTTATTTGGTGACATTTTTTTCTCTTCTTCTACTAGTACACATCTGGACTTTGTGGACAGCTCTTTTTCCACTGACCACCGAACTACTAGAATCTCCAAGTCACTCCCATATTTGAAAGTCTTCAACGGCTCTCATCACCATCAGATAAAACCAAGCCCCTTAGCATAACACAGCAGGCATTCCACAATCTGATGCCTTGCCTAAAACAGTACCTTAAGAATAAAATGATAAATATTTTCAAAATGAAAATACGTAACAATAAAAGAGTATAGTTCTGAAGTTTTTAGCATTTGTACTAATCTATCTTAGTGTGTCTGTGTGTTTATTCAAACTTGGACCACTCATTGCAACTTGTGCTTGGACAAATTCAGTCTCTAAATATTTGGCTGATGTAATGTAATAAGATATATAGTGAATCATGCCAATCTACCAGATTAATATAGGAAATCCTTTAGCATATGAGCCTTTTTTGGGGAACTTACCTCCTATAGTAAGGCATGGTTAAGGTTTGAGTATGGAATCCACTTTTGAAATTATCATTACAATATCCCAAGTATTTTAGATCTCATTTACTCTTCCTTCCTTAAAGTAAAGGACTAATAATGTTGCATTTATTGAGTCTTATATTTGGTTGAGCCGTGAAGATGATTATTTACTGTGTTTCTCTCATGCATTGTTTAGTATTTGTCACAGCTACTCAACTCTGTCCTTGGGCAAAAGTGATCATTGACAAAATATAAAGAAGGAAAGTGGCTGTGTTCCAATAAAATTTTATTTGTGAATTTGAATTTCATCTAATTTTCTTGTGTCACAAAATATTATTTGTCTTATGATTTTTTCAGTTTCATAAAAAAGTAAAAACCATTTCTAGTCTACTAGCCTGTACAAAAATAGGCGTTGGCCAGATGGGTATTGGGATCAAGTAGCCTGGAATCAAACCCGGACTCTGTAATAAACACCAGGATTTTGAATAAGCCGTTTAACCTTTCTGAGTTTCTTTCCTTCAGTTTAAAATGGAGCTGATAATATCTATCACACAATGTTTTGGTGAGAATTGGAAGATAATACGTAAGGATATGTGGACACAAAATATATTGCTAATAATTGAAAAATACACATCTCAGTTATTTTTGTCTTACCTAAAATCATAGTAATTCCTGGTAAAGAGAATAAATGTCAATAGCAATAGACCTTTTAAATATAATTAAACCCGTTATGTTTTTCTTAACACTCACTGGGGTTTGCTCTTCTGAATGTCTCTTGGCGTTCACACATAGATGATATTTACCTCTTTTCGTGTTTTTCATCCTGTCGTGTTTTCCTGTTTTTTTGGAAAACAACTTATTGGGTGATTTATGAGATATGAAAAAATAGTTACCGGGAAGCTTTACAACTTCATTTTTGGTTCAGAGTGGTAGACTGGCCAACAAAATATTTTTTTTTGGTCTACTTTGAGAGGTTTCTTTTACATTCAAAAAAGTAATTATAATCTTTATCACTTTCTGATACTGTTAAGCTTTAAAAATTAGTTTATAAAAGTATTTTGAAAAACCACAGTGGAATGGCAGCACCTGGTCTATCTATACCTGCCAACCAATTTCCAGGGCTGGAAGTCTGGGAGCTAGAGGACGAATCAGTCTTGTGGAGGAATCTTAAAACTGGGGAGCCTTTCTGACATGTAGTCACCGTTACGATGCAGACTGTTTTCACAGAGGGTAGGCTCTATTTGGTCTGCCACAAGGAGAAGGAAGAAGCAAGAAAATGCTGATTTCTCCCTGTTATTGGTTGTGTCATGTTTATAGCATGGGAGGTG
Organism: Equus quagga; assembly: GCF_021613505.1. Classification (NCBI taxonomy): domain Eukaryota; kingdom Metazoa; phylum Chordata; class Mammalia; order Perissodactyla; family Equidae; genus Equus; species Equus quagga. The sequence goes on from NC_060270.1 coordinate 42,351,384, forward strand.
GATGGCACAGAGCAGCATCTCTCCAGATGCCGCCTTCCTCCACGGAGCCCCCTGCTGAGACTCACTGGCAGTCCTGTGAGATGGAGATTTTATCCTGTGTCCTGGCCAGCTTCCATCTGGCCAAAGGCATTTTATCTAAATATTTCCATGGCGCCTATCTCTGCAGTATTGAAGTGCTCAATTAGATATGGCCCAAGTCTTTGTAGCATATCAGTGTGCACTGCTGAACAGCTGCTGCATTCCAACAGAGGGTGAAGTCATCTCTATATATAGAGCGTGGCAAGCTGTTTGGAACAGTGGCAGATTTAAGCAGGCAAATGCACACCTGAGTTATAAGTCAGTCACCTGCCACAGTGACAGAAAGGTCTGGAAAAATTTCTACTTCCTTAAGGAGTAAGTGGCAAGGAGGCCACAGGGTCTTTTTCAGCTTTTTTTTTTTTTTTTTAATATGGCTCACAGCCTCGCCCAAGTATATTTTTCTGTCAGTTCCACAAATAGTGAAAATAACTCTCTACAAAAGTGACTTTATTTTCTTCCATGATTTTCTCTTACAACTTGTGGTTTGTTTATTGATAAGAAGTTCATATTTTAGCCAATTTCCAGGGCACTGTCATTTATTAAATATGATTGTTGGAGTTAAGTGATTGTGCACTTATCCATTTAATGCCTGCCTTCCTGTTACATTGTAAGCCCCTTGCTCCTGGAATATAGTATGTGAAAAATATGTAAATATTGCATGTTATGAGAGTTCATAATCCCTTATGGAGTATGATGCCCTGGTCCCCACCAAAAGGCCGTAATTACTGTTCCTTCCAAAGTGATCTGGAAAAGATATAGACACCCATTACCTAAATTCTTGGGTTGGTTCTCAGTGGGCTATAGCTGCCAGTGAGGTGATTGATGTCTGGCACTGGAAAGATCCCGGGAGGTTATCTAGATCTCTTTCTCGTTGTATTAAAGATAGGTTGCTTTGACTTGGAGACAAGTACAGGATGAACAGCTCATTGTGCAGAGATGCCTGGGCACAGAAACAAGGTGGATTTGGCATTGGAGGTTCTGAAGTTCCATCCTGGCTCAACCATTTACTAACTATACTACTCTGGGAAAGTCATGGAATTCTGACGGGCCTCAGTTTCCTATCTCACAAATGGAAACAATAATCTTCACCCTGCTTCCCTCACAGGGCTGTAGGGAGGATCTCCTGCAGGAATGTGTCTGAAAATTCTATGCAAATTATGCCACTTTTAGACACGAAAGGCGTATTCTTATTTTTGTCATCCCTTTCTTATCTGACAGCAAGGGTCAGATAGCCACACGAGCATCCCACCTCTGGCCACCTGGAAGCAACAGTTCCTGTTTTAGCATCTCTCCCTTTAGTGATTAATGGTGCATCAAGTGGGCAGGCAGCTGAGAGAGATATTCAGGGGAGTCTGCTTCCTGGCTTCTTTCTTTTTTTTCTTTCAATTATTTTACTGAAAGCATAAAGGTTTATAACATTGTATAATTTCCGGTGTCATTATTATTTACCAATTTCTATATAGACTGTATTGTGCTCACCACCAGCAGTCTAATTTTTATCCGTCACCGTACATATGTGCCCCTTTACTGCTTTTGCCCACCCCCGGCCCTTTTCCCCACTGGTAACCACTAATCTGTTCTCTTTATCCATGTGTTTGTTTATCTTCCACATATGAATGAAGTCATGCAGTATTTGTCTTTCTCTGGCTTATTTCACTTAACTTCATACCCTCAAGGTCCATCCATGTTGTTGCAAATGAGAAGATTTTGTTTTTTTTACGGCTGAGTAGTATTCCATTACATATATGCCACATCTTCTTGATCCATTCATCCATAGCAGGGCACCTGGGTTACTTCCATGTCTTGGCTATTGTGAATTATGCTGCAATGAACCTAGGGATGCATAAGTCTCTTTGGATTGTTGATTTCAAGATATTTGGATAAAAACCTTGGTATTTCAAATCACCTGAACAGATAGCCATTGTGACTTCCTCTCAGCTCTCTTTACTCTGCCCCTCAGTATGTAGTGATTCCACCTCATTTCAAGGAACCAGAGGCCACTGAAGGTCAAATAGTGAGTGCCTAAATGAGGAACACCAGAAGAGAGCATTTCATTTATGGTCAATGCTCTCCTTATCCCACAACTCTGTTATCAGCTATTAAAGCCAGAGCATGTCTGTAGGAAGATAAATTACTTCCTGGGGATAGAGGTTGTCTTTGCTATCAGAACTCACATCCCTGGGTGATGAATTTATAAAGTGAACCCTGACTTCTGTGAGGCAAGTGAGATGCAAGCTGTTGTCTAGGGCTGACTTGTGGGACACACCTAGCTTTTCACTGATCAGTCATTAAACAGCATCACAGTGATATAAGCTCATGCTACCAGGAATGTGAACCAAAGAGCCCAGAGCTAAGAAGTCTTCCCTGGATGAACGACTTCCTTAAATATGTTATAAAATTCTGCTGTGGGTCATGAAACTCTGTTCTCAGTGTAGAGAATAACCCAAAGTAGGTAAATGCCTTGCTGGTGCTAATACTTCTCTTTTTAAGTTCCCTAAAGGCATCGATGACAGCATATAAGTCCTCCCTGTTTCTTAATTTTTCTTTTGCTCATGTCTGTCACTATTCAGCCTGTGTTGGTCCTTCCAAGTCACCCAAATTGCTGTCCTGACAGCCAGCTTCTCATAAGCAGGAGGGGGAGGAATTGAGCTGATTACCTATTAACTTCAGCCTAAATTAAATACATTTCCATATTGCTTTAAAATTCATAGCTCTCTCTTATGCATCCCCCCTGGGTTTCCATGCTCTCTCTATAAAAAGGCAATGTGACAAATTCCTTTGCCAAAGCTTGGATGTTGGGAACTCAGAGTTTTTATTTAATCATCGTGCTGAGTTCCTGTCTGGCCTTGGATATGCTATTTTACATTTCAAATATTCCATCTGTAAAGGCAGAATGATAATTCTTCCTCATCTCTCAGGGAGTTAGAAGATGTTGGATTTTTTAGTGTTTTAAAGAGCTTCAGAGACACTAAGCGCTAAACAACTAGTGTTATTAGACTCTCACCGAACCGGTTAGTGATACTGTGAAAAGTTGAAGCTGAGACATCGGCCAGCTGACCTGTTTTGGCATCAGATCTCTTAGGGTTTCTCTTTCCATAGCACTCACTGAGTGATGAAGCTCTGCACGTCTAGTAATAAAAGGAATCTGGGTCATTAACTTGGATTGTCAAAATAGTGCAGCTCTTTATTCCTTGTCCTATTTTATTTTATGAGAACACGATTCTAAACCGTCATATCAGTAGTGATTCCATTATATAATAAACATGCCTCGAAAGGACTATTTTGTCATGAAATGTGCTTTATCTTAAGATGATAGCTGGTGGTTGGGGTAAAAGGATTCCTTGCCAACGCAAACTTTTGAAAGCAAACTGTGATTATCTTCGAGGTTTACCATTTTTGTGCTTCTGACTGAGTCTCTGAGATTTGGGGGACCTCCTCCTCAATTTAGATACTGTTTACATAGATTATTTCATTTGTTGTCCAAATATATATTGAATCTCCATAATGAGTCAGATCTAGTATACGGTAGGACGCAAGTATAAATATCTATCATACACATTGCCTCTAGCATGGATGACTTTATAATGTTGGGGAAGCACAGACATTTAGTGATAATTAAAATGCAAGGTGAGATATAAGCAAGGTAGCATATGAATACAAATTGGACTAACTATTGCCTTAGAGAGTCAGAAAAGATTTCTCAGACATTGGAGACATTTCAATCGGGACTTTAAAAGAAGAATATTTTACCAGGTATGGAAAAAGGATAAGAAACGGAAGCGTATTCTTTGCAGAGGGGGTAGCAAGTGCACTGATTCACCATTTTGTGACAGGAAATGAGAAAGTGTGCATAGATTTACCTACTGAGTTCCACTTAGACGTTCTGGAAGAGGATATTTTACCTTTCTTGATCACAAATTAACATCTCTTGAAAGGAAGAGTTCCTCTTTTGCAAGTGCCCTGCAACACAAAGTTTACTTGACTTCTCATACAGCTTATATGGGTGTGGGGAGAAAAAGAGTCCATTGAGGGCCACATTCCTCACAATGATCCAGAATTGCTCTCCCTCACCCCTTGTGCCTCCCAATGATGACTGGAATCATAGAAACCCTCTTCACCATGAATGATGCTCCTCAGCCAGCCCACTCTACTGTAGCTTAAAGATCACGTGTTAATGCAGGTTTCAGGGAGCCACAGAGGGCTTGGGGAGCACCTGTAATCAACCCTTTAGGGTGGAGGATATGGGAGAGCTGCCAAGGTACCATAACATTATGTGATTCCCTTGAGACTTCATTAGTCTCCAAGGGCCAGATATTGCAGAGGTTGTCCAGGCAGCCTCCTGCTACTTAAAGGGGTCATAACATTGTAAATATAAATTAGCATTTCATCTCATTCAGTTTATTTTTATTGTACTTACTATGCCAGGTACTGTACCAGATATTTTCATATATTATCTCATTTCTATGTATTATTTACAACAACCCATTATGGTTCAGTATTCTATTGATCTTAGATCTTTATGAATTCTTAAAAACCATATATTTTATGTTTAATTTTCTCCTCCTTCTTGGGACTATTAGGAATAGAGACTTTTCAAAGTGGCATTATCTGCCTACTTAGCAGTTGGAGTTGGTGTAGAATCCTATAGAATTCTCCATAGACCCCTCAAATCTGTCCCTTCTTTGACTTTCTAGAGCATTTTAACATGTCCCACAGGATCAGTTTGTTGTTGCTGTCATTAAGAGCTTCTTGATTTTACAATACGACTGTAAGCTGCTTGAGTGTGATCACTTCACCTTCTATTGCCCATAGTGCCTAACCAGGCACATAGGAAGTATGCTGATTTCAGGGTTTTCAACATGACTTTGAAGCTATATCACAGGAACCGTATATCAGGCTGTCAGGTAGGCTCAAATGATGGTGAGGCTGAGTGGTGCAAAACCCTTAAGTGTATTAGTTTTCTATGCTGCATAGCAAATTACTACAACCTTAGTGGCTTAAAACAACATACATATCTTATCTCCCAGCTTCCGTGGGTCAGAAGTCACTCATGGCTGAGCTAGAAGCTCTACTTGGGATCTTCTTCTTCTTTTTTTTTTTTTGGTGAGGAAGATTGCCCCTGAACTAACATCTGTGTCAATCTTGCTCTATTTTGTATGTGGGATGCCATCACAGGGTGGCTTGACGAGCAATGCATAGGTCTGCACCCAGGATCTCAACCCACGAATCCTGGGCTGCTGAAGCCAAGCAAGAGAACTTAACCACTACACCACCAGGCCGGTCCCTCTACTTGGGATCTTACAAGGCTACAATAAAAGTATCAGCTAGACTGTCTTTGTTTCAGAAGCTTAGGGTCCTCTTCCAAGCTCACTTGGTTATTGGCAGAATTCAATTCCTTATGGTTGTAGGACTGAAGTACTCATTTCCTTGCTGGCTGCTGGCTGGAGGCTGCTCTCAGTTCCTAGAGGCAGCCCAAAATTCCTTGCCATGGCCTTTCACAGGCCCTCCCACGACATGGCATCTTACTTCTTTAAAGCCAGGAAGAGAATCTCTTTCACCCGTCTGCCAAGAGGGAGTTGTATATATTGTAACGTAATCATGGGAATGACTATCCTCTCACTTTTACCATATCCCATTGGCTAGATGAAAGTCACGGGTTTCTTCTGCACTCAAGGGGAGGGATTTATATAAGAGCATGTACTGTGAGGGTTTTCTTAGGGTATGTCCAACCACATTAAGGGTGAGATCTAGAGTGATGCTTATATCCATCTAATGAGCAGATGTCCCTAATTCCCACTTATCTGGCCTTGATTAATGGTTAATAGAGTAACAGTTGTGCTAATACTTGTGTAGACTTGGTGCCAGAAGAGACAAGGACATCCATGCTTAGGTAGATGACTCAAAAGGAGTGTATATGGGTTCAGAGTGATTGAGTCAGGGTAGAAGTCCCTCGTCATGAATATACTACAGAAGCATCACTCGCAAGTCTGAAAATAACATACATCATGCAGGTTAGCTATTATATCACAGGTCAGAACCATTGGAATAAAAAAAAATAAAAAGATCTTGGTGGGCTGAGTATAAACCAAAACCAAAGATACAGATTAACAGGAATATGAAACATCCACATATGCATATTTAGCATGCTCCCCAATTCTCACCATTAATGCCAACACTAGCCACCATGAAAGAGTATTAAAAAAATAGAGAGAGAAGATTAATCTTTGGAGGAAAAACTGGTGCCAAATATGTGAATGGTATTATATGTCATCTGATAAATAAAACTACAGTGGCCAGATAAAGAATAATAAGAATCTCTCTGATATCTGTTCTGGTCACACTCCATCTGGAACACTCTGCTGGGAACAGCGCAAAGAAACCACATTTCAGGAGGAACAAACCTAGCCTCCAGCGTTGGAGATATAGTACATACATAGGCCATTAGTGGAAGTTGATGTGGAAAACTCGTCTGTGAAAAGTGCCTAAGAGAAATTAGGCCACGTTGTGTGAAAATTACAGATGATATAAAGTATCTGAAAGCTGTCGTGTAAGGAAGGGGATGGTTTATTTGGAGCAAGACCAGTGGGAACCGATCAGGGAGGCTGCTTTTTAGGTGGGAGTGCTTCATGCTGAGGGAAAGTTTTGGAGACTGGTGGAAGAGGAATTACTGGCATTGGGAGAGAGGTCTGTTTTTTTTGACACCAAGGTTTTCTGATTTTATGAGAATGAAAGGCCCTAAGAGATAATGCTATAGAAGCAGATGAATGGAACAAGCTTGGATCTCCCAGAGAAAGAAAAGAGGATGAAGAAACTTTTAGAATAGGGAGAAATATAGTCCCGAAGCAGAGAAAATAGGGCTGAATGGAAGAAACACCTCAAGACCAAGTTGTCTCAAGGAATCAGTTCAGAAAGCAGACACTTATCCAGAGAAACTGTAGCCAGGTTGAAGATGGTTTTGTGCACAGAATCCAAAAAACTACCAATGATGCTTAGATCAGCTATCTTTAAGAAAAACATCTGTAACCAAGAAATGAATAATGGATCTTTCTTTACTAGAGACTACAGTTGCTGGGAGAAACAGCTTTCAGATGGGTAGTAGAGGAAAGTAGGAAGGAGTTAACAATGATTGTAAAACCTAGACCTCCACGTACTTAGATAATTTGTGCACAGCTTGTACGCCAAATTTTCCTAAATTGTTATAAGATGGCCTGTTCACGTTAAAGAATTAATTGATTATGTTTTGCAGGAAAGGCCACTGAGGAGTGAGCAACAGGACCCTGTTCCAGGATTTTGAAAGAGTGTCCGCTGGTCCACCTGTCTGGTGGGAATGGGCGAGAGCCAGCTAGAGAATCTTGTGGTTGGTGACTTTCCTTGGAGGATTTTCTCTGTGATTTCCTGGAACCATGGAAAAGTAGCTAACTTTATTTATGTGCCAAAATAAAAGACAAGGTCCTCCTATGCTTTATTTATTTAATCTGGGTTATATGCCTTTTCAATTTGCCCCATAGCACCTGTGCCTATATGTATGACAGCTTTTTATCACATTAGATTGTTCAATTGTCTGCCTTTTTCCCTCTCCTGAGAGCTCCTTGAGGGCAAGAAATATGTCATTTTATCTCTAGCTCCAGCATTTACCATATATTTGATGGACATTAAATGTTTTCTAAATGGATGGATATTGTCAGCACATTAGAATTATGTAAATCCAGCTCCTTCAAGTCCTGACGCTCCTATCACAATACTCAATAAAGAGAATTTCCTACTCTGATCAGAAAGTATGTTAGAGACATAGAATCCCAGAAACACAGTAGGAATTTACATCCAGAGTTAAAGATGAAGTTAACAAAAATCTTTAAAATATCAGAAATTTAGAAAACTTAACAGAAAGATCATTAATTTGTTCAACATATGCCAGATACTCTACTGGATCCTAGGGGTTTAAGATGCATAGCACCATACCCCTCCCCATCTAGAGGGAGAGACAAATACGCAAGCAGATAGCTCCAATATAGTAAGTACCATATCAATATAGATTGTACACAGTGTTGTTTGAATAAAGAAGAAAGAACAATTAGGTAAGGCTTCCCAGAGTTGCTAATAAAATCATCCCATAACAGAAGGAGGAAGAACCTTTTATGTGAAGCTGAGAACATGCAAGAGAACAGAGGCGTGAAAGATCATGGAGTGCTTGGCAATCAGAACTAGTTCATTATCGCTGGGAGACCACAGGGTCTGCGTGGAAGAGGGGGAGGTCAGGAAAGTGGCGAGGACTAGCCTCTGAGTGGTTTTTCTTCCATTCTAAGGTGTTTGGATCAGGATAGGGAAGAAAGAGGCTTATGACAGTTTGGGAATCAACAAAGATTTTCATTTTATTTAACAGATTTTGGGGGGTATAATTAATACACAAAAACCTGCATATATTTAATGTATACATTTTGATGTGTTTGGATATATGCACGCGCCCATGAAACCATCACATTAGTCAATAAATAAAATAAATCAGTCAATAAACCATCATCGCCAAGTTTCCCTGAACCCCTTCGGTTTTTCTTTTGGTTTTGTTCGTTTGTTTTGTGACAAGAGCACTTAACATGAGATCTACCCCCCTAACAAATGTTTTAACTGCACAACACACTATTGTTAACTACAGACGCCGTGTTGTACAGCAATCTCTAGTACTTATTCATCTTGCGTAACTGAAACTTTATAACCATTGAACAACACCTCCCCATTTCCTCCTTTCTCCAGCCCAAAATTCTACTCTGTGCTTCTATGAGTTTGACTATTTTAACTACTTCATGTAAGTGGAGTCATGCAATGTTTATCCTTCTCCAACTGGTTTATTTCACTTAGCACCCTGTCCTCTAAGTTCATCATGTTGTCACATATGGCAGAATTTCCTTCTTTTTTAAGGTGGAATAATATTCTATTGTATGTAAATACCACATTTTCTTTATCCATTTATCCACTGATGGATATTTAGGTTGTTTCCATATATATTAGGTAGTTTCCATATATATTGTTTCCATAATATATTCATATATATATTTCCATATATTGCAGAATAATTCTGCAATGAACATGGGAGTGCAGGGGGAAGATATTTCCAAATCGTATGTCTGATAAGGAGTTAATATCCAAAATATAAGAAACTCCTACAACTCAATAGCAATAAAAACAAATAACCTGATTTAAAAAATGGGCAAACAACTTGAATAGACATTTTTCCAAAGAAGACATACAAATGGCCAACAGATATATGCAAAAATGTTCAACATTACTGATTATCAGGGAAATGAAAATCCAAACCACAATAAAATATCACCTCACACTTGTTGGAATGGCTGTTACAAAAGAAAAAAAGGTAACAAGAGTTAGCCAGGATGTGGAGAAACTGGAACTCTTGTTCACTGTTGGTGGGAATGTAAAATGGTACAGCTGCTATGGAAAACAGTATGGAGGTTCCTCAAAAAATTTAAAAGAGAAATACCATATGATCCATCAATTCCACTTCTGGATATATATCCAAAGCAACTGAAACCAGGATCTTGAAGAGATAACAAAGACCATTTTAATAGAAGTACATTGTAGCTGCTGCTCCTTAAGTCCTTTGAAAGTTTGTATTTATATTCTTTAGACAATTAAGCAAACCTTGTTCCACTTTTTATATAGAACCTGTTGGTGCTAATTTGGATAACAGAGCCAGAGGCTGGGATGACTTTGAGAAAACTATGGAAATAACTATTTTTCTATGTTCCTCTGTCCTTGCACTCAACCTCTCCACCCTGACCTTGCCTGACGTGGGGAACCCTGAAGTTCTATTCCTCTTCCTGTTGATAATACTGATTTTTGAGCACCTATATCCTGGACCTCTAACTTGAGTTATCTCATTTATTTCTCACATTATTCGCTAAGATGGATTTTATTATTTGAGTCTCCTGTAGGAGTTTAGGAGATGTCAAATCCAGAGAAGACGAAACACATCCCAAGGAGATAGCCCAGGAGCCAAGGACCCGAAGTCAAAACAGGAAACAAGGATGACTGAATCCAAAGAGCTTCAGAAATAGAAAGGAAGGATTCAGAACCTGAAGAAAGGAGGCAGGCTCCAGGCTCTAGTGGAGAGCAAAGGAAAATGACTCTGGGTGATTGCATGTGATTTGCTTTACTTTTATGTCCCAACTGGGGTACCGTAAGAGACAGAGTCAGGTGTAGGTAGGCATAATTTGAAAGAATGTATGGATACATCTGAATCATGGGTAAAGGTGAAGCTTTTAAATTTTTCAACGCTTTACAATTTTCATTTTAGGAGGGGAAATTTAAGCTCAAGGTATAAAGCTCTAATTATTAAATTATGTCGATCTGTGAGCAGAAGCTTGAGGAGGCTTGAAGTGGTTGGAGGGAGGAACAGCATATTCTGGGAGTCACTAAATCATATCTGACCCGGGCAAATGTCTTTGTCTGTCACAGGGGTCCACAAACCAGGCCAGCAGGCCAAATCCAACTCATGACCTTTCTATAAGGCAAGCTTAAAATACTGTCTGGACCTTTACAGGAAAGGTTTGTTATTCTCCGGTCTCCAAGACAGGCCCCTGTGGAGATGGCCTGGTTTATCCCTCAACTCCACACAGCCTGACTTGGTAGAGGCCTTTCCATTCCAGGGCTGGTTCTGCTCTCAGCCTTGCTCCCCAGCATTGTCCCACAGCCTGTAGAACAAATCAGCAGACTCCTACCTACTCTTAATGGATTGTGACATGAAAACCACGTTTTGAGGCCGTTTCCAGAAGTCCCTGCAGAATTAGACAGCCCGTGGAGACGATCCTTTCGTGTTGTGAGGTGGTGCTTTGCCAACGCTTTAGAAGTTTTAATTGCTGATGCATTTTCTTAGAGATAAACAGTTGCTGGTGCTGTCAGTCTGTCTCCTTTCATGAGCATTAAAATCATGAAGAATTCATAGGAAGCTGCTGTAAGTGTCACACATTTTTGAAAGAAAGCTTTTTAATCAATTTTTTAAAATAATGTGTACAAATCAAAACTCATAAGATTTACATAATATCTTCCTTCATTGATACCAAGAGCACAATTATTGATGCTCAGTTACTTCAGTTTTGAAATGCTAGAGTCTATAGTGATAAATATCAATAGTTCAGAAACCAAAGAGAATTTTACACTTTATTTTACACTTTGGTTTCTCATTTTACATTTATTGTAATAATAATAACGATAATAACAGTATTATCATCACCCTACATTTCTATGAAAATTCACAGCTTTTCATGCATCTTCATGTTTACAATTCATCTAATCCGCATAATTACTCTATGAGCTGTGAATGGCACAGCTGGTGTTAAATTTATTTCCTAACTAAAGGAAACTATACTTAGCAAGATTAAGTAAATAGTGGAAAGTGATCAAGCCAGATAATGGCAGAACAAGGACAAGAATAAAATTATTTGGGCTTCTGCCCTGTGTTACTTCTACTATGCCAATGTAACACTTGCCTAATATGATGAAGAATTTTAATGTTTATAATTATAAAGTTGTAATGATTAAAAAGACATAATAGTTAAAAAGTAATTAAAAAAATCTCTTAACTGATAGCTATTACTACTATTAATGACCACTTTCCTGATTTTGAGCAAAATCTATAGGTCTCCAAGATAAATAATAGATTCTAAAAATGTTCCATGTAGATTGATTTCAATTATTTGTCCCTGGTAAATAATTTTCCTTCTTTCATTCCAATTCTTCAAAAGATAGAAAAACAAGCCTTTTATTACTTCCCTGGCTAGATTGCTCAGGGTCTAGTCATCTTTCTCACAATCACCTAAGGCCATGATCCTGGATTAAGAGATTCCTTTCCAATAAACTTCAAAAACAGTTTTCAAATCCTGTCAAATTCCTTTGGAATTTGTTTTTGAGTTGACTGCTCTGTTCTTTGTTTAATGGAAAAAGCTAATGTATCATTATCAGAATGTATCAAAATCAACTCAAAAATCAACCCAAAAGTTAAAACTGAAAAAAATGTATTATTATTTGAAAGACTGTCCACAGTGAATTAAAAATATTTTTCATAAAATATTCTAGTAATTAATTGGTATTCAACAAAAGATACATTTTAAAGGTGAAAAAAGCTGTACTTTATTGTATCTCAACTTAGTAGTGAAACTTTTAAATGAAAGGTTAATATGCTGGCTGCAAAAATAAAAACGTCACATTTCAATTGTACATTAAAAACAAAAGAAAAAAGAACAACCCGGGAACACGTAAGAGAAAGGGCAAAGCATTTACAAGTGAGGCATTTCATGTAGTACTGATTTTAGACAAAAGAATAAGTTCCATCATTAAAAGAACATAATGAATACTGGTTTACACATTCAGGAATATGCTCTGTGGGTGAGTTTTAAGGGAAATGAGGTCATAAACTCAATCCCGACTTAAGCTTACCTTGCTCTGTTTCATGAACTATCCTTTCTAAATAAATTAATGTTACTTTTCTGAAAACAAAATAATTCTTAATGTATAAAACTTGGAAACAGAAAAAAATAAGGAAGAAAACAACCGTTATCACAATAATTTCCTTGTTAATTTTTTATTTTTTCCAGTCATTTTGTAGAAAGAAAAACGTCTTTCGTTCACAATACGTTGGATTGTTAGATCTACCAGTGAAATTTTTCTAGCCAAGTGGTAGATACTTGACTCAAACTACAGCAATCCAACTCTCTCCTGACGCTGTGAATACAGGGATTCGAAGATAGGAAAAAAAAAATGAGTTGAGTCCTGTAGTGGTTTAAGCAGATGAGGCTGACAGCTGCCACTCTCTGGGTCCCCAGCGCTGCCTCTCCCGAGTCTGACTCTTTAGCTCCCCTTACTTTTTCTCTTCTCCTTCCTCTTCCTCCTCCATCACCTCTTCCTCGTCCTTCTTCTGTACCATGTTCTGTGGCTTAAATTAGCTAATGTTTGATTCTGTTGCTTGCAACCAAAGAACCATAACTCATGCATAAACTGTTTTGTATCCTGTTTTTGTTATTATTATATTATTACATAGTATTCAAAATGTTTATTGCGTTAATAATATTCCATCACATGGATGTATCAGAATTTTTAAAACCAAATCTCTAGTGTTAGATATTAACACGTCAGTGAATATTTTTGTATATAGATACATGTCCACATGTCTAATTATTTTCTAAAGTTACATCCGGAGGTAAAATTACTGGGTCAAATCTATGGAGTTAAGAATCTTGCTCTTCAAAAAGGATGTTAATTACACTTTAATCAGGATTATGTTTGTATGTATTTCTCCTGTTCTTACATTATTATGATTTAAAAATATTTTGTTCATTTAGTGGGAAAAATGGCATCTTTTTATTTGATTTCACGTATCTCTTTCACTCAAAAGAGATCCTCTCTTTTTCGTCCTTTTCGTTGAGTCTGAGCCATAGTGTGAAGGACATGGAATATTTTTGTCTCCATTGGCAGTGTAACCCAGTGGTTTATAAATCAGTTGGGTTATAAAGGGTTTAAAATGCAAAATGAGCGCTACATTTTGATTTGGTTTAGTCTGATGCATTCATCTAGATTTGGAATTCCTACTGTCTAAACACTTTGTGGGTTTCATCTTTTCACTCATATAATGGGCATGCTTATACTCATTTCCTACATGTCTCAAAAAGGGCCTGGTTAAATTCAGTGAAAAAAATTGCTTTGAATTCTTTGGAAAAATGTCTTATTATTACTTTGTGTGAACAACTTGCTCTGGGAATTACTTCTACAATTTGGTACCCTTGACCTATACAAACTTAAAAAGATAATGTAGTCATATTAAGCTATGACTGAGAAACTCAGAAACATGTTTTTCTAATTCCTGTGTGTTTTTGTTTATTTGTTTTTGGTTTTCGTATTAAGAAAAAGGTATTACAGTTAAGGTATCTACTTAAAAGCAGATGGCATTGAGGTATTTGTTAAATTGTGGTCAGTAAACATTACACAGCAGAGAGTAATTTTAATTGTAGTCATCCTGAGTTCAGTAATTTTTTTATATTGGCACAGTTACCAATTTACTTTGCCAGATAACTAGTGGGGGTAAAGAAAATTCCATTCACAAATGAATCACAGGATAGTTTTGGAATCAATTTCCATATTGGTGTTTTTACAAGGTGACCATGGTCAGATATAAAACAGAAAATGGATCTATAAAAATCTAAAGAAAATTATAAAGAAATTGAGATTAAGTGAAAGATAATCCTAGGTGCACATGTACACACAGACATGTATCCGCACGATTTACTCGCATGTAAAATGGAGACGGGTTTAGGACTAGGCAGCGTTATTTGGCACTGTGATTTAGACTCAAAGTTGTAAGGGTAGAGCCAGTTAAATGCCTCCTACCTGAGTTTCTCTTTTACCCTGGGGCCTGGCTCAGGCAATTCTATCGCCAGGAACCCTTCTGTTTTCTTAGCCTCAGCTCACCTCCCCCTTAATTCTTATTCCTGTGCTGCAGTCTTAGTAAGTGGACTTTTGTCTCATAACTCATTGTCTGAGGCTTGTTCTCTCCCTTCCTGATGCCCAGTCCGTACTAGATGTGTAGCAAGAGCCCCTGTCCCAGACATGCGCTCTGCCCTCCCTCAGCCTGATGACTGGCCTTCTGCTGCATGCATGTGACAAGGTCAGTGCTCTGCCCTCCTATCTGAAGGGTCTTCTAAGAACAGGATTGCCAGCTAAAGTCTCCACTGATTCTTCCCATCCACCCTCAAAGCGTTCTGCTCCAGTTCTGTGCCGTTCACTTTTGTATGTCAGCTTTCAGGATGACCTTTGTTTAACAGCAATTACAAACAATTTACATGTCAATCCTTTGGACAGATCCACTGTCTTCCTCGTTCTGGAGTGAAGAGATTTGATTTAGAGCTCCTTCTGCCTACTACATCCAGCAGTAAAGATGGACCAGATAGCCTGCTGAAATGTAGTGTAGTGCCCCCCCCAAAAGGGTAATGATCCTTTGGCTTTAACGATAGCCATCAAAAGAAATGACTTAACTACTCAATTTAGAAAATTACAGCACATGTTTCTTTATGCATGGCAATACACAATTTCAACTTCCTTGCAAACAGGAAGACAGACAGATAGATGGACGGATAGACAGATAGATAGATACAGAGTAGTTAAGAACATTGATATCTCCAACTTCCCATCAGTTTCATCCATTTCCTATTCAATGATGGGCCATAAGATATCTTTGCAATGACTCTCAAACTATTTACTACCCATCCTAGTACCAACAAAGTTTAGAAGCAAAGATCAACATGATTTGAGTTTTCTTTAGTTGTGAGTTATCTTTTCCATCTTTATATACAAGCTATACAAACACAGACATGCACTCAAAATGGTGGAAGAATCATTTGAAAGTCTGCTTGGAATTATTTTTAACTTTCTATGAAATATAAAGCTGATAGCATAGTGACCCCCCAAGGAGAACTAGACTTTGAGTCAAGATACTTGTGTTGTCCCAACATTACTGCTAACTAGCATTGTGACCTTCGTTAGGTCATTCACCTCCGGACCTCAGTTTTTTCATCTATAAAATGAGAATGAATTGACCTTAAAATGTTGCATCCAATTTTGACATTCCATGATTTTTACAAATTTGTTAATGTTCCAAAGGGTCATTCTAGGCTTTCATAAGTCAAATGTCTTGAATGATATCAATAATTTAGGGTATATTTTTAAAACATATTCTCTTTTGTATTGCTTATGCTTTGTGTTAACTGTACTTTACTTTCATGAACATAATCCTTGTTGTTGAGCTGGTGTTGTCCATTATACAAAAAAGAAATTTTAAATTTAGATTTGACTTTTTAAAATATGTTATCAATTAGAATTTCACTGTGCTACATAATGATATTTCCAACAGATGTTATTTAAAATATATTACTATAACTACTGAATATTCAGACACATACAGCACAAATCTTGCAAAAATTCTTAGTGACACTTTGAAAAAATTAGAATGTTTATAAGAAGCAATACAAATTAACATGAATTCTTTCTTCCAAATGCTATGGAAAGAAATGTAAGACTCTGACTATGTTTGTATAGTATATATATATAAACTCTATAATAAGCTGATGTCTTTAAGGTAAACAGAAAAGTCTATGATGTCGGTAGCATCTGTACTTCAAAAATTTTTTTCTCCATCATTGGCAATGAAATTTCACTCTTGCATCCACATTCTCTTAGGCACCGTTTCTTATGACAGAGTTATGACCACAGATTGCATGCTTGGGCCGGGGAAAACATCATGAGTTAAGAATGCAATTAAATCTCTGACTTTATAAGTGCATCGTGTTCTAACCAACCTACTTAAGTAAGTTGAGGAAAGCTCAGGAAACAAACTACCCTCGACATTCACAATGGTACATCCTGAGACCATCATAAATTCCAAAATTTATAAACACTGTTATTATACAATATGTTTTCTTTCACAAAAAGCAGTAAAGTGGAATCAAAGGTAAAACGTTATTTTTCTCTCCTCTCTTTAAACTGCCTAATTCTTGTTTATCCTTGATGTCTCAGCTTTTCAAGGGAGAAATTTTGTGGTTAATATCTAGCTTAGATCTCACAACTTCCTAAAAATCATCTCTTATAATTCCCATCAGACTTTTTAAATAGTTTCTTGCCCAATGGCTGTTCTGTAGCTGCAGGCTCCTTGGGTTCAGCAACTGAGTCAGTATGGAGGACCACTGTATCTCCCACATCTGGGACAACAGTAGTCACAGAGTCGATTCATAGCTATTTTTTGGATGAATGAATGAATGACCCAAAGTATGTATTTGATTTATTCAGATCCTTATGAAATTAGCAAGAAGTAATAAAGATACAATATTAAGTTGAGATACAGCTGCTGGGCAGTAGCCAGGTCCACTCACTCGTAGCTGACTTATGCCTACAAGTGTCTTAGCATGCACAGTGTCTTCAAAGTTTTGACCAAATTCTTTATAAATTTGTACAGATCTTTCTTGAGGACTCAAGAGTGCTTAAAACTGTGATTGTCATATACCAGCATCCACAATCTATTCTAGAATAAGTCTATTTATTTCATTTACTGGTTTTATGGTCATGAGCAAGTTATTCAGCCTTTATAAATCTCAGTTTCTTTTTCTTCCTTTCATTTTTTTAATTATCTATTTTTTGTGAGGAAGATTGGCCCTGAGCTAATGGCCGTTGCCAATCTTCCTCTCTTTGCTTGAGGACCATTGTCACTGAGCTAACATCTGTGCCAGTCTTCCTCTGTTTTATGTGGGATGCCGCCACAGCATGGCTTGACAAGCGGTGCTAAGTCAGCACCCAGGATCCGAACCTGCGCACCCTGGACCACTGAAGTAGAGCATGTAAACTTAACCACACCACCACTGGACCAGACACAACCCTCAGTTTCTTCATCTGCAGAACTGATATTGTAATTCCTTGCATGTTTAAGTCATATGTGTTGTTCTTGAGAATGGAGTGAATTAATTTGTATGACAATTTCTCGAGGAGCACTCTACAACTGTATGGTGTTTTCATAAACTGTGATTAGAGGATAATGCTATAGCTGTTTCAAAGAGAGTTGGAGCTACAATGCTGTCTGCTTGAGGAAAGATAAAACAAGCATCTGTTATTTCATAGCTATTTCATTCCAGTTTTCAGCAAACTACTGATGATTGCAATCATTGAATCTACAAAGAGACATTTGCCTCAGAACACGTGATGCAGTTTTACCTGGCTGAAAGCCACAGTAAGAAGCAGAATTTGTCACAAGCTTGCATATTCAAAAGTTCTGAAGGGAGGAAAATCTCCTTAGAAATACAATAATAGTGTTTATATTAAAAATTGTGACGTCTCCCATGGCATCAATTTTAACCAAACATAATCCTTTTTAAAAATTCTTTGAACGTTTATGCAATTAATTCAAATGCAAAAACCAATTAACCATATATCCCATAATCAAATCAGTTTCAAGCGAGTGCCCCAAATTTCAAGAGGACTTTGAAAGCACTACCATAGTGAAATGGAACAAATGAAGTATTTAGTGCCAGCATAGGAAATGTTTTCATTATTTTTTTCAGACCCAAATACAGCTGCACAATTATTATGTAACTTACTAAATATGCCAGCGTTGCACTAATTATGCTATTTTAATTCACGAGGATGACTGTATCTTGGTATATATCAAAGGTGGAAGATTTTTTTTGGAGAAAGACATAGGGAAGCCTTGGTTCCCATAGGTATTAGAGTCCGTAGACTTGCATTTAAATGCCTCTTAAAACTAGCTGTGGGTTCTTAGGTAAATTAATTAAACCCTTTTGAGGAAAATGCTAGGCATGGGATCTGCACTGAGTACTCACCCCACCACTAGCGGGGGCTCTTGTTACTGCGTGTAGTCTGGGTCAGGAGTCATCTTCGCCTATAGCCCCATGCTCTGGCCTCGTGCACCACTTGTGGGTTGGATAGAGGCATCTGCCTTGTCAGATGGGAACACGGGAGCAACGCAACTGATTACTGTCATTATGATCTCTTAATAATAGGCTGCGTCTTTGGGGTGGCCTGGTAGCATAGTGGTTAAGTTTGCATGCTCCACTTTGGGGCCAGGGTTCGCCGGTTAGGATCCTGGGCGCGGACCTACACACTGCTCATCAAAACAAGCTGTGGCGGCAGCATACCACGTAGAAGGACTCACAACTAGGATATACAACTATGTGCTGGGGCTCTGGGAAAAGAAAAAAAAAGAGGAAGATTGGCAACAGATGTTAGCTTAGAGCCAATCTTCCTCCAAAAAAAATGAAGTCTACATCTTTGACTATAATATTGTCCTCCTGTTGTGGAGTGTGACACAGAGACACTTAGGTGCTGAACCAACTGAATGCCAAGGCCAGGGAGACGTGATAGCACCTATGCTTTCAGAAGCCCTGTTAATGTCCATTTCCCAGGGACAGTCATGGATGCTCTTCCCTACCTCATCTGCTACTGTTTAAAACTAAACTGAAATATCCAAGCACTTTTTCTTCCACAATTTCTTAGTCATGTGACTTCATGCAAGAAACTATTCTCTTGATATGTCAGTTTCCTCATCTTTAGAAGGGGAATGATAATAACTGTTCCATAGGTAGTTGTAAGAATTAAATGAGTTAATACGTGTAAGATGATTAGAATAGTGCCTGGCACGTAGTAAGCATGGGGACAATTATACATTTTTAAAGTGGCACAACCAATTGTTTTTAGAAAGTTTAATTTTAACAGTTAAGTCCTCGAAGTGCCCTCATTAAGAATAGTTTTCCCATCTAAATCATTCTAAACAGGTAAACAGGTAAAATTTTGCTTATATTTAATCTTTGGTGCCAGAAGCTAATTACCTCGTAACTTCTTTTAACACGTTAGTTGATAAAGTCCTCATTGGTTCATTAAAATGAGTGACATCTTGGAGATGACACTTTTAACAGACACCATGTACTAAGTTACTGATCTTTGTCAAGCATTATCTAGTTACCAGAATTTAGCTAACTATGCAGAATTTGTATGTTAAACGTGAATTTATTTTGGTATTTGATATTGACCCACGTGTACTTGAGCAGCTGTCACCGTCCTATCCAATATAGTGAAACAATTCCTTCTGTTGAAAAATATTTTGTAATTTATGCTGATGGGAAGGCATTAACAAGGCTTTTCAATGGTGTGATATGCAAAACACTTTCTTAAATGGAAAGATCAATGTTCATTATTGCAAAAACCCAAGGATTAAATTATCAGAAAGCAAGATAGCAAAATTAATCTTAAGTTAGATACTCACCACTTGGAAAGAGCAAAGAGACAATGCAGCAGAAGCTGATGCCTACTTCCTCCTTTATCTCACCGTCTCTAACAACAAAACAAGAAAATGGAAAACTAAACTAGTTTGAGCATAGCAATTTCCACCATTCAAACAGAACCACAGGGTACATACTGAAGAATGAAACAACTAGGTAAATGTTGTTGGAATTATGTGTATTTTAAATTCTGATTTCTTTTGGCTCCAATAACTTTATTTCTTCTAATTTTTAATTAGTTAATTAATTTATTTATTTTGAGGAAGATTAGCCCTGAGCTAACTACCGCCAGTCCTCCTCTTTTAGCTGAGGAAGCCTGGCCCTGAGCTAACATCCATGCCCATCTTCTTCTACTTTATATGTGGGACGCCTACCACAGCATGGCGTGCCAAGCGGTGCCATGTCCGCACCCGGGATCTGAACCCGTGAACTCTGGGTCGCTGAGAAGCAGAACGTGCAAACTTAACTGCTGCACCACCCGGTCGGCCCCCCTAATTTTTTATTTATTGACTTACTTATTCATTCATTTGTAATGTTCATTCATTCATTTGTCATGTTCATTCATTCATTCACTCATTTGTAATGTTTATTCATTCACTCATTTTTAATGAAACATTTATTGAGCCGGGAGCTCTATGTGGTAATGAAAATAACTATGATCCACACCCTCAGGGAGTCCATTGTCCTTGAGAGGAGACAGTCAATGATCGATAACGAGAATACAAGGTGATAAGTGGACAGAGAGGTACCAAAAAAGTTGCCTCTTAGAGGAAATTCCCATGGGTCTGATGGTGGCTTTAAGGAAGGCTTTGCCATGGAAGTGACATCTAAGCTTTGATGCTCTTCCATGGAATGGTCTACACTGAAATCTTCTGACCTTGAAATGGGAGTTGAGCCCTTCTGCTTGCTTCTCATTCCTTGCCTATAGTTTGCACTACGCTGTTGTTAGTTCTACTGGGTTGGGGGGTGAAGGGAAGAAAAACTGAGAGAACTTAATACCTCTCATCCCCCACTTCATTTGGGGAGATGGAAGATGAGGTCCTGATTGGTGAAGGATTTGCCTGAGGCCACACAGCCACCAAGTAGTAGAGCCAAGACCATGGTAGCTAAGACTTCCTGTCTGCCAGTCCAAACCTTGTATTCTTGCAAGTTATTTTCAACTTTTCTCTTCGATTTTCTGAAAAGGAAATTTAGTAAACTGTCAGGAAATAAGACATAGCTGTTTGATGGTTTTACTGCTTAGAAAATTACAATTTCAGACCTTGTTGCAAGATTGTCATTTCTTTTTTTTACCATCGCCACTTTTATATCAAGAGAGAATACATTTATTCATTCACTTTTTATTGCTCATCTTTTTATGCAAGAAGTTGAAGCTAAGAGAAATGTAATTTGTTCAAGGTCACACAGTGGTCAATGAAATGACAAGGTTCCAAGCCAGGAGGGCTTTTTTGTAAGATCTGTAACTTTCAACTTTATCTTGCTGCTTCTTCACATCAAGATGTGTCACATGGCTCTTGTTCTGAAGGGCTAATTTCGTAGAAAGGCAGAATTTAGTGGAAAGATACATAAGTAAATAAAAACACAAGGAAAAGAGATATAATCTCAAAACGTAATCCATCAAAAGAGAGATATGGGGAATTTCTATGAGAGTTCAGAGAAATGATGTGAATTTTGGATGGATTTGTGGGAAAGGTGATATTTGTACTGATATTTTAGAAATGTATATGATTCAGACATGGGAATATGGCATATAATGGGAAAGGAGGTTATGGAAAAAATTAAACACAATAGTCACAACCAGAGATCTTAAATTAAGGTGTGTACAAAGTGAGAAGCTCATTTTGAGTGACATTGTTGTATATGAAAGACATGTGGAGAACAGAGGTTGAAAGCCCATTGGGACATAGCTATGGGCAGACTTGAATGTCCAAGTAAGAATTTGGATATTTTCCAACATGCTATGGAGACCCCTACAGTCATTTAAACCAGAGGAGTGGAGTGATTGAAGTTGAACGTTATTTTCTTTCCTAAAAAATAAAAGTCATTTCACCTCAAATTTTATTTTCTTTAAAGTCTGCTTCCTGGGATCTGCTTTTTGAAAGCCTTTTAGTTCATTCAATCAATATGCATTTAATAATGTGTGTAATACCTTTTTTCCCTAATTTTGAATTTAAGTTTCAAGCTATTGTTTTCAGAAGAACTCAGGTTGTGTTTATAGGACAGAAAGAGCTAGCAAGTCAGCAAATATGTTGTATTACCAAGAACTGTAATTTGGTCAACATTGTTTCACCTAAAGTTGACTGAATTTTTTTAATGATAGAAAAAATAAAAATCACAATTTGACCCACTGGATAAATTGTAATGTTTTCATTAAGCTGTACAAAGTAGGCCGAATGAAGAAAAGTATCTGGTTCTTTATGGAAGATAATAAATAATAAAGAGCATTTATCATGTGCATTCTATAATCTAGTCCTGTGAGAGAAGCTTCACATTTGTGGATACTGAGTTTCATGGTAATCCTATAAGGTGGTATTACTACTTCTGTTACAGATGAGGAAATGAAATCCCAAGAGGTTAAGTGATTTACCCAGCCCTCATCGTTGATGAGAGGCAGAACAGGGCTCAATACCCCTATGTATCTGATTTCAAAGACACTGCTGTGTCACTTCTTTACCCAGCCTCATGGTTATTATTTGAAATATTTTCTACTTTATCTTTTCTGTGTAACTCATAAAACCATCTTACAGAATTCTGAACAACTAAACGGCCATATTCTTACCATTTTTTAAAGGTTCGAATTCCATGTTTCAGCGTAAAAAAATTCATCTCAGTGTATAGCTATAGTCTGATTTTATTTTGACTATTGTTACCTTGAATTTTTAATAAAATAGAAGGCAGAAGTAACCACAAATTTATAATCCTTGAGAGATGTCAGTATATATTTTAAAACCACCTTACTTGATGTTACAAGGAGCTTCGGATTGGGTTTGAAAAATATATATTGTTATGCCCTGTGGCATTTTCTGACCTGTCATGATGCCACTCGGTTTCAGAATAGCTATTCATAGATGTTGAGAATATTTTTGCTGAATAAAGAGGCCATTTTGGAAATGTGTGGAGGTTAATATTATGCATACGAAACTGTGAGCTTTCAGCTTCCTCACACCCTGTCAAATCTGAGCAATTATTCTACCAACTCGCTGCCTGTCCCCGCCCCCACATCATTTCCTTAAATTGCTATGGAAATTAAATCGTGAGAGACACTCTCCTTGCAAAGATGCCTCCTTCAGAATCCTCTCTGCTTTGCCCCAGCCAATTTGAAATGGAAAAGCAGCCCACATTTCCATGGAACGTAGAAAGGCCTCGGCCAGATCTAAAGGCATAATTTGCCTGACATCTGTGTTCCAGCGTCATGTTGCATCAAAACAATCCGTGATGCTCTGATGAAAGTAAGCATCCTGTTGCATTAACCGAAGCATTTAACAAGCTGATGGCAGTCACTTCCTATTCTCACACCCCTAGAATCACATCCCGTAAGGACAACTATACTTGTAAAACGTCCAGCTCCCATTACATCCTTTCATGATCACATCGAAATATTGGATATATTTTCTATCATGTTGTTTTCATTTTTTCTTCCAATGGGTGTGGCATGTAACACAGCTGAGGAGATCAGAGATAATTTTTTTCGGTCTTTATTAGAAGAGACTAGATGTCTAATTAATGGAGGCAGGAGCTTACTGATAACTCGCAGATGCTACTCCTTTGTTACTCCTACTCACTGTCCGAATCTGGGTGATTAGTTAAGCCTGTTCCGTGGCTATGTAGTTAGCCAACAATGACGTAAATGGAATTCAAACATTTGAAAAATGGCCATTGGGAGCCAAACATCGGGGTAGACCACTTTTCATTGCTGAGTTTATAAGCAAGAAGACATTGTTTCCAAAGTTTTGGAAACCCTTACATCTGCTCCTTTTATAGTCGCTGGCAATGCGCTCAAACTTGTAAATGCTCTAATGGTCTTGAAGCTTCAGATATCTCCCCTATACAGCTTAAAATCTGCCCCCTCCCTAAAAAAGAAAGCTACCATATACAAGTTAGATAAAAATAACTTACAATTTGAATATTAGAGGAGAAATGCCTGTGAAAGCAAAGACTGGGACCTTTAGGCTCTATCGCTACGTAGGTAAACGGCTGTGTTAAGGAGATATGAAGAGTGGTGCACAGTAGAGACACAGACTAGTAGAGTAAAAGAAGGGCCTACAATAGGAAAGCAACTGAATTTGCGTAAGTAAATATGAGAGAATACGATAAGGCAAGTTTTCCAGATTGAGTCTTCCAGACCAGTAACTACTGAACCTTCTGTAGCTGCCCCGCTTCTACCCCAAATCTCTGCTCTGTTAAGAAGGTGGTGCAGCTAAGTGCTCTCTGAGATCCAAGTTGAAAGTTTTTAGCTTTGGCTATGCCAAAAACTTACTTTCTTCTTCGTAAATACAGTACAAAGAAAAGTAAAATTAGATAATGGATTCTCACCTTTTGCAGCAAGGATAATGAACAAATCGTTTGATCCTGGAGTTTTGGATATGTTGTCCTTCATTGAATTATCAAATTATGGCTTTATAAAGTTAGAGCTTGGTTTCATTAGGGATTCTCTTCAGTTTAACTGGACCCTTTTCACAGTCTTAATTATATCCACCATTATGCCTTTTTGTACCTTATTTCTCTGGTTTCCTAAACAAAGCACAATGAAACAGTGCCTTTCAACACATGCTTTTAGGTCCACGAAATTCAGTGAGCTAAAAAGAAAGATATGCCTAATTGTGAGAGTCAATTTTATAGTTTACTCTCCCTTGTGTCTTGAAATCTTTCTCATCTCTCCTACTCTAATTTTCCATGCTCAATTATAGAACTCTCATGGTGGCCTCTGTTTCGTTGGATCTGTCAGGTTTTCAATAACAGTATGAAAATAACTGCTCATTTTCAGTCGGAAGACCCATATGCGCTTTTATTCTACAGTTGGCACTTTAGCAATGGAGCTTTCAGAAGCCCATTGAAAGACTTTCCCCATCAAACACCCACTGTTGGGTAACTGATGTGAATCTCGAACAGGCAAAGATTTGGGCTAATTGAGCACTCCAGGACTTGTCATGCTGGTGCTCATCCAGCAAGATGGTTACAGAGACTAATGATTTATGACTTCACGTTCTGGTTCCTTAAATTGAAATTGGAAGCAAATGTTGTACATAGATTCTGCCACTTTTTGGTAATTGCACAATGAGCAAGAGTCTTGTGGGTGGTTTCATTCTTTCTGACACAGTGTTTTTTGATGGTACTTCATGGGAACTGTGATAGGAAAAAGAAAAATAATGAGGCTTAAATTTTCTTATAGCTAGAACAAAGCCTTCTTTTAGCAGTTCCAAAAAGACTAGAACCACAGTAGAATCATGAATGTAAAAGAGATGGTTATTTGGAAGGTTAGTAATGGAATTAGTTTCATACTAAACATTCATTAGTGAATATTAATGACAATTTTACATATTTTTTTCTCATACTTTCTTTGATTACCAGACTTCTTCCTTGTGAAGAATATCCAAACTGACAAGCACTACCCTATGATTTTTACTCATTTCTGTGATTTCTTGATTTGGACTTTAGTATATTTATGTTATCAAAAATGTTCTAAAATTAGTGTCCTATTTTTCACTTGAGAATAGATAGTGGAAAAAAGGGCAGGTACTATTCATGATATAGTTTCCGCTTTGTTAATAATTAATTATATGCATTTGAGAAAACTATTTCAACTCCCTAAGCCTCAGTGTCCTTATTTATAATATAATAAGTCTATAATATGAGAATTCTAAATTTTTTCCTAGTGCCTACAATTTATGATTCTATGTTGAAGAGCTTTGCTTTACTCTACAGTATTTGATGCATGACATTATGAAGACATAACAGCAAAAAATAACTGATTCAAATGAATAGAAGGCTTGCAAATATTCAAAACAGGAGACACACAAGATGAACAAACAGAGAAAGTGACATGACCAAGTCCTCCTGTCTAGATGAGTAAAGAATGGCAGCATTTTTTCTAATAAAGTGAGGAGTAAATTCTAAACATAATGAGGATTTCTTCCTTGCATTAATTGCTCATCTTATGAGTTGAACATTCTTTTAATAAATATTGCTCAGTTCTAGAATATGGTATAGTGAAAGGAATATTAGATCTACTTTCCCAAATTTGTTTCTTAAAGACCTATGTGACCTTAGCTAAATCACTTAACACAGTTTTCTTTTATAAAATTAGCAAGTTTGGACTTAATTTATGCCTAAAGCTCCTTACACTTCTGAAAAGTTTATGTTATGACTTACAGGCGTATATGGGGTGGTTGTGTAGAGTCTAGATTTTGGAGCCAGGCAAACTCGGGTTAAAATCTTAGCCTTCTTTTTTTTCCAACTGTGTGAACTTGGTCAAGTTTTTGGAGTCACTGGGGTCACCGGGTCTCAATTTTATCACTGGTACAACTTCAGTTGCTTAATTAAAGGAAAGTTCTCGCTCATGTAACAGTTCAATGCAACTATTCCTGGTAAGGAAGCTGCCTTCCTCCATGTGTGATTCAGGGACTTTGCTTCCTCCACCTTGTAGCTTTCCCATCCTAGGGCTTGGAATCCCCTACATTCAGGCCCAGGGAAAGGAAAACAATGGAGAAGACATCTTCTTTTTAAAAGTCTTGGCCTAGAGGTAGCACACATCACTTTTGTTCACATTCCTCTGTTGAGAAACAATATATGGTTATTCTTGGATACAAAGAGGGCTGCAAAATATAGGCCTTGTCTTATCAAAGTCTCAGAGAGGCCTTTCTAGGATGAAAAAACTTTTTGTGAACAACTAACAGACCCGGCTAAAGTAGGTATTCAACATTTTTTTATTATCCACTTTTTCCTTCTCCTGATTAGAGTTCTATCTTTCAGATCTTAGCAGAGCATTGAGAAGAAACATCAAATACACTTGGATAGGCAAAGTTGCTTTCTGTCTCAGACATCATATTCTGAATGGCATGTGTAAGATCTTGGTACGTGGCTATATACCAAGATCTAGTTACGTGCTTGAAAAAGACTGTTCTAGTATAAAGTGGACTAGAAGTGTTTAGGCATGATGACAATAATAGCCTTTTTCCTTCAAAATGTTTCTGATATACCATGCATTTCACTGTTATAGCAAAATAATTTCTTGATATATTATAATTTTGCAAATCATTCTTTATTTGCACCTTTTTGTAAAGTGTGCTATTCATCCAAGTGCTTTTGGAAGTGAATTGACAAAAAATGCTTCAGTCTTGTATGAATGAATCAGAAGTATGGTATATGACATTTTTAGGATGCTTCCGAGCCAAAGCTGTGTTGTTTTTTCATGTGTGTGTGTTTGGTATGTCACTAGAGCAATAATATGCTTCAAGAGTTTCATTACGTTTCTTGAGAATTACTGCATACAAATAAAACAGCCTTTAGCATTCAGCTTCATGCTGTTTTTAAGGAAATAAAATATCCTTTGTTATTCCCTGGAAGTTGTGTTTTATTTTCTGATTATTGTCCACATTTTAGTTGTCTGTAGTATCTATTAGCAAAAGTCCAGATGGCTGAAATATAATTGATAAAAACAACTTGAAACTTTCATCTCATATGCAAGTTTTTGCTCTGAAATATGCATCTAAATATTAGGCAGAGTAGACTGCCAGCCCGTATCTGTCTTCAGTGGGAACATATCATGCTGTTTTTTCCTACTGTGACTGTCATTCTTCTCTGTACTCATACTGCCACTGGCCAACTGATCCCCTGAAAAACGAAGAGAAAGGGAGGGAGAAGCTTCCATGCTGACTTCTCCACTGATAGATAATGCCAGCAGGAACAGGTTTGATTCAATTAAATTAAACAAGCATTTATTGAACACAGTCACTGGGCTAAGTGCTAGTGCAAAAATAAAGACTAGTACAACATGGCCCTGTCTATGAGCAGTTTATTCTAGGTGAGGAGACAAATTTATGAACTAGCAATTGCAGTCTTCTGTTAAAAGTGCTATAATATTAACTTTTTTTTTCCTAAAGATTTTATTTTTTTCCTTTTTCTTGTGGCATGTGGGACGCTGCCTCAGTGTGTTTTGATGAGCAGTGCCATGTCCGCGCCCAGGATTCGAACCAACGAAACACTGGGCCGCCTGGAGCGGAGCGCGCAAACTTAACCACTCAGCAACAGGGCCAGCCCCTATAATATTAACTTTTATATGAGTGTTATGGGAGATTACCTTTTGATACCAAAAAAATAAAATAAACAAAATCCCCAAATTATCAGCACAAGTGGATGCTACTATACACACAGCAGAGTAGTAAGACCAAAAATGTCGCATATTAGAGAGGATTTGGAGAAACTGGAACTCACATACCTAATTGGTGAGAGTGTAAAACAGTACAATTACTTTGGGGAAGGGTAGGCAGTTTCTTTGAACATATGACTCCCTTAAAATCCAGCAGTTGTGCTCTCAAATAGTTACCCAAGATACATGGAAATATATGTCCGCAAAAGACTTGCACAAAAATGTTAATAGCAGCTTTAGTCACACTAGTGTGTGCCCCTGGGAGAATGGCTAAGCGATGGAACACTGCTCAGCAATAAAGAGGAATATGCTATTGATCCAACCAGCAATATGACCCTCAAAAACATTATGCTGAGTCAAAGAAGGCTTCTGCAAATCAGTCAATACTGTACCATCCCATTGGTATGAAGGCCTAGAATAGGAAAACATAATCTGCATGGAAAACATCAGAACATCACAACAGTGGTTGTCTCTAGGCGTGTGATGGTGAAGATCGGCTGAGAATAGACATGGAAGAACTCCTGGAGTGATGGGAAGCGTCTATATCTTGATAGAGATTTGGCTATATACATATGTATTTTTCAAAATTCAGCAAATCTACACATGAGATTTTGCATCCTATTGCATATAAATTTTACCTCAAAACAAAAAATATTGTAAGCAAATATTGAACTCGAATAATATTCACGATACAGTTTTTAGTGGAAAGCAATTTACTTTGAAATGCATCAAAAAATAAATGGAAGGATTAAATGGTAGATAAGTGGAGAAACGTAATAAAACAGAGTAAAATGTTAATGGTAGAACACAGTGGTGGATATATAGTCACTGAAAATATTCTTTCAACTTCACTATATGTTAAAAAGAAATTGTAATAAAGTTGTTGGCATAAATAGAATAGAGCAGAAATGGTCCCACTCTTTCCACGTATGTCATTGAAGCTCCTTCGCATACTCCCTTATTTTTTGCCTCTTCAATCTCTGTCCATTGTTTTTGTTTTCCTCAATTTACACATTTGCTTAGCTTTCCACCACCTTAAAAAAAATCATCCCTAAACCTGATGTGTCTTCAAATTACTCTTTTTCTCTCTCTCTTAGCAAACTCTTCTTTAGAGTGAAGAGTATCTAAATGCCCCATCCTGCTAGCTTCCTTTTCTCACCCCCGAGCAGGTCGGTGTTCATCCTTATTACTCAATTAAAGCTGCTCTCTCCACGGTTACCAAGAGCCACCTAATTGGCAAATCTAATGTTCTTTTCTCAGTCCTCATCTGCTGTGTTTGAGGTCACAGCAACAGGCTGAGGCAGCTGGTTTGGCTCAGAACATTATTATGGCTATAAAATGACAGGACCCACCAAACTGCTTCCTGTGACGGACAAATAAACCAACGGCTAAAGAAGTGCGGGGAAGTCATGTTGCAACATCTCCTAGAATACATTTTTTCTGCTTCTTTTCTCTGAATGTTTATTGCTGCTGACTATCTGCAACTGGAAAAGCTTTCTTCCTGCAGTTTCTATGATTTAGATTTGAGTTAGTATTCTTCCTTCTCTGTCCCTCCGTTTGCTGGCCATTATCAAGCTTTTATTAGATCCTCCTTTTCTTCCTTTTGAAATTTCCACTTTTAAATGAATCTATGTTTCATTAATTTTAATGTCACCTACATATATCTTTAAAATGCTGTAAAATATTGAGAATTAAGGCTCCAGACAAAACAGGCGTGTATATATGGATCGATCCATCCATCAGAACCACCAGCCTACAGGTTGGGAAATACTCTAGGGTACTTTTGGACTCAACATAGTTATGTTTGTGACGCTGAGTGATGGTTTTCAAACTTTCTCTAAGCAAGAGATCACATTTTTAAAGTTTAACTTGGGACCTCAACACTTAAAAAGATCAGACCAAAGATAAACCACTCTGGTGGCAAGGAGGTAGGAGAGGGTCAGAAGATACCCCCCTGCTTTTGGTCTTCCAGTAGTCTTCACTGTCCCCAAGGTACGCCCTGAGGTTTCTCTTTAGTAGTCTAGAATAAGGCTCCTGAAAATTTGTGTGCACACTAGGCACCTTGGAATTTTATAAAGATAAAGATTCTGATTCAGTAGTCTGGGGTGGGATATGTGAGTGTGTAATTTTAAAAGCTCCCAGGTAATACCAGTGCTGCTGGCCCAGCCCACAGACCACGCTTAGGGAGCAAGACCCTAGATTTCTTCTGTGCCAGATCTGAATGCAAGGTTTGGGCTTATTATATTCTAGAGAACATTCTGATTATTTTGCCTTTTAGGAGATAAATATTTGTTTTTTCAGAGATCAAGAGAGCAGATATTTTATTCTCTGTAATGTGTAATTATTTCTCTAATGTGTTTTCAATTTTGAATATTCCATTTGGAATTGGACACTGGCCAGGTAGAATGATCAAGAAGATTGTGTCATCAATCCTCCTTCAGGAATCAAAGCAAATCAAGAAGGAAGTCCTAGAGACAAGAAGGTTTAAGAACAGAAACAAAATCAAAACTCTTCAAGGAAACTCACACTCTATTTGGGGCTGGTAACCTACAAGTTCAGTCACAGGAAGACTCAACAGAGGCACCGAGATTACAATGGATGGCTAACAGCTCTGCTTGGATTCAGATATTTCTTCCGTGTCTTACCATGGCAACCGAAAAAACCCGGTTCAGTGGAGAATGACTCTTGATGCAAATAGTTTCCATGAGTCAGAGGTTAGGGCAAGTGTCAGCCTGATGGTGAAATCAGCAGAACTGGTGGATTCGTACACAGACTGCAGAGGACTGGTCTTTCACTTCCTAGCCTCATAGGACTATTCTGCAACCTGAAGAGCTCCTTCCTTTTCTCTCTGTATGACCTTTTCTCTTTTATCTGCAACTCATTTTAAATTCTAGGCAGATGACCTCAATATCTGTATCTTAGGCTTTGATCTTTCTGGAGTCCTTATTTCTATTTCAAAGGTTATTTATTCATTTGTCTTATTCATTCATTCATTTATTCCTGATATATAAATACAGAGATGTAAGGAGAGAGAAAGCATAAACTAGTCCTTGGAATTCCTTTGGGGAAGATAAAAAACTCAGTGACTTCAATTCGTTGTGTAATTGTCAGTCCCTGATCCCCCAGCACTTGGGGTCTCACTCACACTTTCCTTTAATCTCTGGATTATATGGCTTCAGCTCCCCTGCCACAGACTGTAGGATGTTTGGCCACCCCCCTCACACCTCATTTTTGAGCAGTTCTTGGGCCCTTTCTTATACCTGAATAGCACTTATTCCAAATTCTTGCCTAGTGTTAATGACACCGTTTTTCCTCTTGAAGCTGCTGCCCTGTCACCACACAGCTTTGTCCTAGGGATCATTACTGCCTCTCCTGTTTCATATCCTGAAGCCCTGCAAACATGGGCTTTTGCCAGTAGTAGACTTTTACCCAAGTGTCAGGTACGATGGAGGATAACTACAGAGCTAGAAGGGGAAACAACGAGCTACTTTGCAAGCATTTTCTCATTGGTATCTTTCTCCGTAGGTCTCAGCTGGCTAACTGAATTCTGGGGGCTTCCTCTCTCCCACGGTGCCATCCTTCTCCAGTGGTCAGTCCACAACCCCTCCCGCCCCCCGTCACAATACATGCTTGTATTGCGATCTAGCTCCTTTCTCTCAGCCTTCCCTTACTCAGTCTTGCACAGGGTGCTCTCCTCGTACCATCAATAAAGGTCAATCATGGTGTCAACCTAAAGAAAAGGAAGAATTTTTTTTTCTCCCTAAGAAGAATTCTTATCTTTCTAGGTCAATCACCTCAAATCTAATTATAACTTTTTTCTCCTCTGACCAGTGTGTGAAAAGTGCTATGGAAAGAACAGTAAAAATGAAAGGACTGTAGCTATCTATAAGGGAGGTAAATCTTGGAAACCTCACATTCACTGTAAAGGGAAGTTATAGAAAAACATGTGATTGCATTTTCTAAAGGCTGAAAATGAATTAAAAAACATATTGTATAGGCAGACGTACACATATGATAAAATTATTTTAAATTTTGTCTTTAAAAATAGCTCTTAGTCACAGGACAGTGCTATCAGTAGGGGCTGGGAGAGGCAGTAGGATGAGATGGGACAGAAGCATGCAGGGAGCTTCAATATTAACGGTGCTGTTCCAGTTTAGAACTTGGGTAGGAGTAGTAAAGATTTATTTTATTTTTATGCTTCATAAACATTACGTGTAGTACCTAGATTCTTTGTAAAGTGATATGGTGAGGTGTGCACAGGGTTCTCTGGTTCTACAGATATTAGCTTCAGATGTGGAGTAGGGAATTAGAGGACGCTCCCAGAGAGGGTGATTCTTGAGATAATATTGAAAGGCAAATAGCCATTTCTCTCTGTAAGTTGCATCTGCAACTCAAAGTCAGTACGTATGACAGAAACTCGTTTTCTTCTAGTTTAATCTAAGCCGACTTCTCCTATCTGTCAAAAGCTACCACCCCTAAATATCACCAAAATAACCTGCTGATGAGACAAAGTTGTTTATTCCTTACCATAGTAAGGGAGAACACTACCTCAACAATCTTAGTAGAGGGGGAGAAATAACATTGGGATGTTTATTGAGATTCTGAATTTTGGTGTATGATTCTGAGATCACATAGAGATTAATGTGGGATAGAGATATGGGGAAGGCACAGATGTATACGACGGGGCAAAGATAGTGATTAATAGTTTAGAATTGGTGGACACAGGAAGAGGAGGATTTTGATGCAAGGATTCACAGACTCTTGGGATGCAAACTGTTGGTGACACTTTCAATTGAAGAGTTGAAGTTCTTGGAAATGATATGGTTGTAATCAGTTATTAAAGTAATGCACTTGTTCAGCAAACTAATTTGCAACTTTTATTTTCCTGAGCAAGAGTTTCCTGGAATACTAAAATTTTGGTGGTGAGGACAGTAGAATAGTAAAGCCATGTTAATGCAGACAGTAGGCTGTGTAGACAGCTCCAATTCTCAATAATCCTGTCTATGTTATTCAAAAGCAGCATTAGCTATCCAGTGAGGAGAGGGTGATTAAATTTAGGGTCAGAAATTTTGACCCTGCTTCCTGGTTCTGCCATTGGTAACTTGAATGAGTCACTGCACCCCTTTAAATCTCGCTTTCAATGCCTTTGGAAAGGGCGACCATGTTTCCCTGTAAGAATGGGTGCTGGAATTAAATGAGGAAACGGTACTCATATTACAGTACTACTTCACTCTGGATGCTGCAGGGGAGGAAAAATATCTTTTACTTCTACTCTTCTTCTAAGTTCTCAGTTGAGGGCCCCGTAACAAAAGACAAATTAACAAGGAAAAAGCATACAAAGATATTTAGTATAAATGTTACACGACAGGAGAGCCTTCACCAGGAAATGAAGACCTGAAGAAGTG
The DNA here is from genome assembly GCF_021613505.1 of Equus quagga. Lineage (NCBI taxonomy): Eukaryota > Metazoa > Chordata > Mammalia > Perissodactyla > Equidae > Equus > Equus quagga. The sequence goes on from NC_060270.1 coordinate 42,385,067, forward strand.
GTTAATGTTTTTATGCTAGGTTTGATGAAATTTGTGGGAAAATGTGATAGGACAAATAACAGATTATAAGCTAAGTGTAGTAAACTGGGGGAAACAGCAAGGGCTGTTTGTTCAAATTCTTCTTGGGGTCTTCGAGATAAGGATAATCCTTTCTTCCAGGTATAAGGAGGGCGCCTCTTACAGGAGGGTTTTATGACCTGCTTCCTCCTTCAGAGGAAGGTCAAAAAGCCCTTCCTGTCTGTACGTGCCATTTCTCAAATTCCTTCAACTTAAAATACTTAATATGCCAAGGTGCCATATTTTGGAGTAGTGTGTCTTGAACCCCATCTACCCCATCCACCCATCACCTCTAAACTGGTCAGAAATTCAGCCGTGAATGCAGACACTTCTCCCAACATGGTGTAATATAGGCAAGTTTTACATTACACTCTTCAAAACCTTTTGCAGAATGATGAAAATTGTAAAAGAAAAAAATCTTAGTCAACTTACAACAGAATTAAAAGCAAAGGATATTGATTTTAGATTTAAATTCTACCTGGAGTTTGGCATTTCTGCCAATGCACTCAGCTTATTCAATTTTGTAATTGACTGAGGTTCTGTGTCTCTCTCTTCGCTTTTTTTTTTTTTTTTTTTGGTGGGTAGCTTTAGCATTCAGAATGAGCTAATTCTGCTTCAGTCACGCTTGATGGGAACTGGTGATTCAACTGTTGCAAAACTTTGAAAGTGTTCATTAATTCAGGCTTAATTAATGCAGAATGACAATTAAACTTTTATGGAGTATATGTCATCGACATGAATATCATGCATTTATTATACTCCTGAATATTGAGATGAATACAAATGAATTCCAATGATCAAAAAACTTAAAAAGTTACCCCAAATGGACAGATAGCTGTGGATATATATGCAATGTGCCTCATGTTACTGAAAGAGATTTGAAACTACATTTTATAATCTACCATCTAAATGCAGAGAACCACTATATTTTTATTAATGTAATGGCAGCTTTTCTTATCAAATCAGCCTCTGGAAAAAGACTAATAATTTCTTTAACTTCTTGCTCAATAATTTATAAGCCCTAAAAATATTACAATTCTAGATTCATGATATTAAAAATTAAGTCTGTTATTTCAAGAATATTTAGTGTTTCTTAAACTCAAATGTCTGTTCTTTTGTGTTAAATGGAATAGCTGTACATGCTAGGATCTAAACCAGCATAAGGTGAATGGCTATGTAAAATATGCCTGTTCATTTCGAAATTACATAGTTTCATCAAATCCTAGGCTTATATAGCAGGTTCTAGTGCTCGACAGAGCCAGAAGTTTGCCATGGCAACTGCTGTATCCTTTTTTGTACATAAAGCTACGGACTAACAGGAAAGAACCATCATGTCAGAATGCTTTTCCAATTCATATATAGTTAGATTTTCATTGATGTTCATTTCTTACAGATAATTTAGTTGGAATGTCCAAAAACTTCGATTTTGACTATAGTTTGTATTTAGTATGCTGATACTAAGTCCTAGGCTAAGAGTGTAGTACATAGATTTTAAAATGACTGCAAGTCTGTGTTCTGTATAGCTTAATATTCCATTTAATTGGGGGCCAACCCACTTTTTATGGGAAAAGGAAGGGCCTGGAATCTGTATCTTAGTTCCCTCCTAAAACATGAAGGTGCCTACAAATACCTTCATTTCTTCATCACTTTTTGCACCAATACTAGTTGTGCATACACCATCTACTAGCAAGAGCATAGTCATTTTAAAACAAACTTTTTTAAGAGGGCTGCGTGAAATTAATAGTTACCATAGAAAAATTCATCACAGCAGGATAGACATAAACGGGAAACTAAAGCATTTTCCTAAAAATTCACACAGATGGTAAACATTTTCATAGAAGAAAAGAAAAATTATTTCAGAAATAAATTTTATTAGAAATATAAGAAATAAGACATAGTTATGTTGAATGATGGAAATTATAAAGCCTGTATTACAATAATTGTGTTTAAAAAGAGATCTTTCAAAATTTAAATCTGTAGGTGATTCTGGATCTCCTGGATGCAAATAATAAAAATCACTATTTTGAGTCCCCTCTCATCATTCCTATTCAACATCACACGAAAGGTTTAGGTAGCACAACAGGCAGAAAAAGGAAATAAAAGGTACACAGATTAGAAAAGAAGAAATAAAATTGTCTTAGTTCATAGATGACAGATTATCTATGTAGAAAATCTCAAAGAATCGACAACAAAGACAACCTCTTGCAACTAATAAGTGATTATGGCAAGGTGGTAGGATATAAGATTAATATACAAAATTTAATTGCTTTCCTATATGCGAGCAATTAGAATTTGAAATAAAAAATACTATATACAATAGCACCAAATAATGAATTACTTAGGTATAAATCTAACAAAATATGTACAGAATCTATATGTGAAAAACTATAAAATTCTGATGAAAGAAACCAAAGATCTAAATAAATGGAGAGATTTTCTGTATTCATGAATAGGAAGACTCAATATTGTCAAGAGGTCAATTCTTCCCAACTTGATCTATGGATTCAATGCGATCCCAATCAAAATTCCAGAAAGCTAGTTTGTGGATATTGGCAAACTTATCAAAAGATCCGGAATACACAGCACAATACCGAAGAAGAACAAGTTGGAGGACAGATGCTATTGGACTTCAAGACTTACTACAGAGCAGCAAAGAAGTAGATAAGCAGATCAGTAGAGGAGAAGAGAAAGCCCGAAAATAGACCCACGCAAATTTAATCAACTGATCTTTGACAAAGGAGAAAAGGAATTCAATGGAGAAGGGGAATGAATGCTGCTAGAATAATTGGATGTCCATATGCAAAAAAACAAAAACCTCAAAACAAAGAATCTTGACACAGCCCTTACACCTTTCATAAAAATTAACTCAAAATGTATGATAGGCCTATTTATAAAAGTCAATACTATAAAACTTCTAGAGGAAGACAAAGGGGAAAATTGATGTGACTTAGGATTTGACAATGAGTTTTTTAGATTCAACACTAAAGGTACAACCCATGAAAGAAAAAATGGATAAATTAGGCTTTATTAAAATAAAAAAAATTCTATTCTACAAAAATCACTGTTAGGAGAATCAAAAGACAAGGCACAATCTGGGGGAATGTATTTGCACACCACACTTCTGATAAAGGTTTTTAATCCAAAATGTACAAAGAAGATTTAAAACTCATCAATAAAAAGCAAACAACCCAATTAAGAAATGGGCAGAAGATCTGAACAGATATCTCACCAAAGAAAACATACATATGTCAAATAAGCATATAAAAAGATGCTCAGTATTGTATCATCAGTCAATTGCAAATCAAAACAAGGTACCACTACCTGCCTAATAGAATGGATAACATCCAAAAAACCTATGATACTAAACGTTGACAAGGATGTGGGGTAGCAGGAACTTTCATTTACTGCTGGAGCAAACACAAAATGATACAGCCCCTTTGGAAGACGGTTTGGCAGTTTCTCACAAAATTAAACATAGTCTTACCATATGATCCAGCAATTATGCTCCTTGGTACTTGCCCAAATGAAGTGAAAACTTATGTCCACACGAAAACCTGCACAAAATGTTTATAGCAGCTTTATTAATAATTGCCAAAACTTGGAAGCAACCAAGATGTCCTTGAGTAGGTGACTAGATAAACAAACTGTGGTACATCAGACAACAAAATATTATTCAACGACAAGAAGAAATGAGTTATTGAGTCATGAAAAACGTGGAGAAAATTGAAATGCATACTGCTAAGTGAAAGAGCCAGTTTGAAAAGGCTACATATTGTATGATCACAATTACATGACATTCTGGAAAAGGCAAAACTATAGAGACAATATAAAATGTTAAGTAGTTCCCATGGTTCGAAGGGAGTCAGGAGAGATGCTTAGGAGAAACACAGGGCATTCTTAGAGCAGTGAAACTATTCTGTATGATACTGCCATGGTGGATACATGAAATTATATACATTTGTTAAAACTTGTAGAATTTTACAGCACAAACAGTGAACTTTAATGTATGTAATTTAAGAAAAAATTATTTAGGAAGTCAGGGGATCTCTGGAAGGAATGCAGAGTCTGATAAGAAAGTCTAACTGTATCCCAAATGTAAAAAAAATTTCTGTCTTCGTCCTAATAACCCATAAATTCAATCTTATCAGGAGAAAAAAAACATCAAATTCCAACAATGGGGGCGTTCTACAGAATACCTTACCAGTACTCCTCAAGATTGTCACCTGGATGGGCTTCTGGGACAGCAAAAGGACATTAGGTAAAGACTAAGGAAATATGGATAAACTATGGACTTCAGTTAATAATAATCTATCAATATTGGTTTATTAATTGTAACAAATATATCATACTAATCTAAGAGGTTAAATATAGGGGAAGCTGAGTGTGAAGTACATGGGCATTTTCTGTACTATGTTCTTAATTTTTCTGTAAATTTAAAACTGTTCTAAAAAATAAATCCTGTTTTGGGCCTGGTCGCAGGGCATAGTGGTCAAGTTCAGCAAAGTTTTCCTTCCATGGCCCAGTTCAGGGGTTAGGACACCATGTGCAGACCTACACCATTCATCAGCCACGGTATGACAGTGACACACATATAAAGTGGAGGAAGACTGGCACAGATGTTAGGTCAGGGCTAATCTTCCTCAGCAAAAAAAAAAAAAAAAAATGTTTTTAAGACTATTTTGATGCAGTGAAGCCTTTGCAAGTCACAAAGTGCTTTTGCATTTCTCATCTCACTTATTTTGGTAATAATTCTCTAAAGTAATTTTTGTTATTTTCATAGACTAATTCTTGATGAAAGTCCAGATCAATTTCTCCCTTCATAGCTATAGTTTCTGTAGTTTAGAAGCCTAGAGGTAGAAAGAGCTTCAAACACTTTTCAGAAATAAGTAAATCTGTGTTAAATTCTGCAATGTCACAGTTGCTCTTTCTTCTTTTCCCCAATCCCCTCCTCTCTTCTCCTTTCCAACCCCTAGGCTGCTGACGTAACGTCCTTTTGATGTAGCCAGATCTGATATCTCACCATCACAAGGACTTACCAGGAATCATAGCCTGCTGTAGTTTCCTATTTAAGTGTCTGTATCACCCCCCACACCCTCAGTGCCTTGCAGGAAGGGATACTCTGAATTGGTGACCACTGTGTCCCCATGGGTTTGCATGAGCATATCGTGTAGTACACACTCAATGCATGTTTGAGGAAAGCACCACAAGCCATGACTCTAACTTCAAGCTGGTTGGGGAACTGTGAACTAATACGATTCGACAACACTTCCCTGTACCTGTTAAATGCTACAAGAGTGTGTGGCATGCACAAATGTTGATTCTCATTATTTGCAGTAATGTTTTGTAAAGGCGCCGCAAACACAAAATTAGTGGATACTGAACAATTGTTCTTGGGGGAAGTACAGGGTTAGATTCCTGAGAGACTTTAGTCACAGTATTTTGGTCAAGTGATCAATATATAACCTTGTTTGATGTGTGTTTCTGTTTTAATATGCCTTATTTAATATATGTTGTTGATTCATTAACATTGGATGCACGGTTCACAGCACTATAACTCATGCCTGGACAAAGTCTATTTAACACGGATTTTCTCCATAAGGCAGAAGCTTCTTACTAGACAGCAGTTCAGCACTACATTTGGGAGCCATTTTAAGCAGCAAAATAACCAAGAAAAAGCACAAAGATGTGGAAAATGTGGTACTAGATATACAATTTAAGCTGAAACAAGAAGGCAGAGTGTCATCTTGTCCTACATCAGCTGGGAACATGCATGTTACATGACTCAAAGTTTTCACCATCTGTCCACATCTGTGAATGACCTCAAAGGTCTCGCAAGCACTGATTTTGAGGTTACAAATAAATTTTAGTGAGTAGATGGATTTGCACACAGCATCTGTGAATAACAAGGATCAAATGTATTTCATGGGTCCTAGACCCTGACTGCCCAGACAATAATTTCCTGATTGCTATTTAATGGACCTTTGAAAGACAACCGGCCCTAGGGTGGTAGTAGAAATCACCAAGCTAGGTATCAGAGTGCCTGGGTTCTGGTCCCTTGTCTTGTGTTTCCTGAGTAGATTAGGCAGCTCTCAGACACTCTGTCTCCTATGTCCTAGTTTGCATCTGCTCTACCCATGTCCCAAGGATTTATGGAGGAGAGCAAGTATGGTGCAGCACTATTTATACAGAACATTGTTAAATCTTGTAACTGGACAGGATCTCAGAGTTCATCTGTGCTATTCCCAACACATTCCAAATGTGGAAACTGAGACCCGGATATTTTAGATGACTTCCCCAAAGTTAGTTGATAGCAATGCCAGGAAAATGACCATGTCTCACAGTTTTCACTTTGCCTGTACATCATGTTACTTATTGATAGATTTCTTTGTTAGATTATTGAATTACGTTTACTGAGAGTTTACCATGTGCAAGGAAATATACCGGGAACGGTATGGCTGCCTGTTCCCAAGAAAACTACAGTCCAGAGATGCATGCATAGGCTCCCTAGATTCAGACTTTGATTTCTGATACTACTCTGCCAAATTACTGACTTTAGAGTTTCAGTTAACTGGTTTAATTCCTATATCTTGGGCAATGTCCATCAGCTAAATAACGCCTTCTAAACGTTAGCAGTTAGCTGCTTTTACTCATGTGTTGATTATGAGCCCTCTTCTCTTTTCACTCTATACCTCTCCCTAGGTTAAAGACTTAAAAATTCACATTCCAATTCAGATTTCCCTTCTGAGCTCCAAAAACATATATCCAACTGTCTACTTGGCATCTCTTCTTAGATTTTTTAAAGAGTACCTCAAATTTAACATATCTCAAACTAAAATTGTACTTTCTACCCCTCACCCACCTCCAGTGTACTCTAGAAACCTGGGAGTCCTTACGACTTATGTTTCCCATACCACCCACATTCAGTTACCAAGAGCTGTTGAGAATACCTCCAAAATATATTTTGAATTCATCTAGGTCTCTCTATCTCTATGTCAAATGCCTTAATCTAAGCCATTACTCACCATTGCCTAGAACACTGCATAGCTTCTTCTTCTTCGTTTTTTTTTTTTTTGGTGAGGAAGATTGGTCCTGAGGTGAGGTCTATTTCCAATCTTCCTCTTTTTGCTTGAGAAAATTCTCATTGAGCTAACATTTGCGCCAATCTTCCTTTATTTTATATGTGGGATGTCGCCACAGCATGGTTTGATGAGCAGTGAATAGGTTGATGCCAGGATCCAAACTCGCAAACCCCAGGCCACCAAAGTGAATCACATGAACTTGACCACTAGGCCACTGGACCAGTCCTACTGCATAACTTCTTAATTTCTCTTTCCACTCCATTCTTGTCTCTCTTCCAAAATACTCTCCAGACAGTGGCCAGAGTGAATTTTTTAAACTGTAAAGTATAGAATATTGCTTCCCAGCTTTAAAACTCTTCAATAGTGTCTGCTATAGTTCAGAAAAAGTCCTCAAACTCTTTTATGATAATCTTCAGACATTTGTATGTGCTGACACCCTGCCTGCCTCTCCAACATCAGCTCTGTTCATTCTTCTCGTTACTCACTGTACTTAAGATGTGGCCACCTTCTTATGTGTACACAGATACGCCACACCTTCTCACACTCAACACCTGCAAATATGCCACTCCTTCTGCCTGAAAAATTCTTTCCTAGACTGCTCATCAAGATAATTCCTGCTTATATTTTAAATCTCAGCTAAAATATCATTTCTTCAGTGAGACCTTTGCTGACTCTTTCAATCTAAATTAGACCCTCCTGTTAACATACTACATACGTGTTATTTCCTTTCATAGCATGTATTCCAATTATCATTGCAAATTTGTTTTATAATATTTTGTGTATTGCCTATCTTTCTTTCCTAAAAATATATTCCATGTGGAAAGAGATCCTCTTTCTCAATCTCTTTCTCTCTCTCTCCCTCCCTACTTTCCTCTTTCCCTTTCTCCCTCCCTCCCTCTCTTCCTTCAGTGCTTAATCCTCAGTGTCTGGCACAGGACTTGGCCAACATACACACTCTGAAAACAACTGTTGAATTAGTAAATATGCTAACAGATCTGTTATTTTTATTTAGATACAATCTTAAGAATACAGTTTGATGATTTTATATATATATTATATATATATATAATATATATATATATATATATATGTAACCATTACCCAGATCAACATATAAAACACTGCAATTTTTTTTGAGGAAGATTAGCCCTGAGCTAACATCTGCTGCCAATCTTCCTCCTTCCTCTTTTTTCTGAAGAAGACTGGCCCTGAGCTAACATCCACCCCCATGTTCCTCTATATGTGGGACTCCTGCCACAGCATAGCTTGACAAGTGGTACGTAGGTCCTCATCTGGGATCCAAACCAGTGAACCCCGGGCCACCAAAGTGGAATGTGCAAACTTAACCACTGTGCCACCGGGCTGGCCCCTACAAATTTTTATTATAATATTCATTCTTTAGCTTGGCATTTTCAGCTATGAATCTCAATTGCATATTATAGTGCTTTAGAACTGTGTTTCTCAAATTTCAACAAGCAAGTGAATCACCTGGGAAACTTGGTATACTATAGATCTGATTCATTGCATCTGAAGTTGGGCTCAAGACACTGAATTGCTAACAAGCTTCCTGGTGATGCTGGTCTTGCCAGTCCCTGAACCAGACTGTGAGTAACACTCCTTTAGGGAAGGGACCTATGAACCAGTGAAGGACTGGGTCCAAGTCTTGGCTCTGCCACTTGATCGCTCTGTGAACCTAGATCAATTATTTAATTTCTCCATGACTCACTTTTCTTATTTGTAAAATAGCAGCAGTAATATCTACCTTGCTAGGATTGTTGTAGAGTAAAATGAGATGATGTAGTGCATAGCGTTTGGTGTGCAATATGTTAAATATCACTCCTGTCGTATCTGGCCTTGGGACATTCCAAGTATTCAACACCATAGGATGAAGTTTATTCTCTGTACAGTTAGGTGGCCCTTCCATCACTAAACCTCTGTAATTCTCTTCTAGAATCCATCCCCTTCTTATTTCATTTCACTCACCTTTTATACTTAAGAAGAAAGTGTGGAAAAAGTAAGGAGCACTGTTCGGTAGAGGGAGGTGAGGATAGAGATGAAAAATCATCTTAAAACAGTAGTGAAAGGAGTAAAGCATCCAATCAATAAATGTTTCCTCAATGCCTTCTCTGAGTCAGGCCTGGTCCCAGCCCTGAAAGAGCTCACAGCCTAATGAAGAGATAAGACGATAAATATTTGAGCAAATTGTAGTTAGCTGGGGAAACTCAAAACTCCAGAAAATCATTCCTGTTCACTTTGATTTGAACAGTTTTTTATCACACAGGCTCAGCAGAATCAATAATATTTTGAGACCTGTGAAGAGCTAATTTACTTTTGGTTCTTTGCCCATTTCTGTCAGTTAAACACAAGGTCTTAAGTTCTTTTTTGTTTTTCCAATTAGGTTCATAGAGAAAGCTCTCCATGGTCTTTGGAGTACAGTACAAATTCCTTAGGCTGGCACCCAAAGCAATTCACAGTAGACTACTGCCTTGTTGGTTGACGAACCCCTACCATATCCAATCTACAGATCTTTGCTTCAGGTTTACCGTTAAGATCCATTCCCACAGGGGGGTCATTCTCTAAATATTCTTTGGCCTTTGAACTTGGTGTTCCCTTTGCTTAGAAGTCCTTTCCCTCTAAATCCTATTTACTCTTCAAGAGTCACGTTAAACATCTTCTCCTCCAGAAAATGTTCCCCCAATTCTCAATTTGCATTAGTTCTACCTTTCTTTTGCTTTTGTGCATATTTATATCATGACATTTCTATTCTATTCTAATCTTTGGGTAATTTGCTGACCCTCCACTAAGAATAAGCTTTTAAAGAATAGGCCTAAGTCTTACATTTCTATACCACCCATACAGGTGGTACTGGATTTCACACATAGGGGTTCCATAATGATGGCTATACAACGAACAAATAAAAAGTCGTTCCTCAGTCAAGATGGTAAATGAAAAAACTTAAAACACTAATATTTTTTTGCACTCAATTAAATTTTACAAAAATTTGTGTTGGCAGGTTACTATTTAACGGAAAGCCAAGACAAATGGAATGGTAAAATTTAAGAATACTGGCATTTAAAACTAAAATAAAATAAAGTGAAGGAAAATACACTCAAGGATATAGCTGAGATGAAATAGCAAAATTGGGTTGATTCTAAAACTCAGTGTATGGAAAGAGATAGAGATCCATAAATTAGGTTTGTGAGCAAGTGAGGGTAAAGGATGCAGTTGAATCAGAAGATGTTTTAAACTGTTCTATGTGGGTAGGGGCTGGGAATTTTCTTTTTCTTTGAAAACTTCTTAGGTGCTTGCTCTAGAGAGGATAGTCCCGGAGGAGCTGCCCAGGTGGAAAGCAGAGGAAAGCTGACTAACGAACAGAGTGTGAGACAACATTGTGTTTCCTCCTAGATGGTTGAGACTAGGCCACCAGAGAAACACAGCCTAATAATAAATAATGTAAGTCTCTTGAGTTTCACTTTGCTGGGTCATTCATCAACCTGAGATTAATATTAGGAAGGTGAGGAGCCCCATATTCTACTGCAGAGGTTGGCAGCTATGACTTGCTGGCGAAATGCTGCCTGCAGCCTCTTTATGTAAGGAGAATTTTATCAGAACACAGGCACTCCATGGCTGCTTTCACGCTACAACAGTAGAGTTGAGTAGGAATGAGAGAGATCATGCGGCCTGAGAAGCCAAAAATATCTATTTGGCTCCTCACAGAAAAGTTTGCTGACCGCTGTTCTGGTCTTTTCTATAGCAATGCAGATGGCATGTCACAATCCCGTAAAAATGATAAAACACAACTCGAGCTACAGTCCATATACTGTCTGATGAGTTTTTGTCTTTCAGATTGTTGGCAAATATTCATCAGATCATGAAAACCATCTGTGTTACATGTAAGCTGCCACCAAAAACAAATGCTATACTGTTTCATTTTACCAATATGAGGAATTTAGATAAAATGAAGATCAGTACAGGGGATTCTTATAAACCAGTGTAAGAGGAATTCACTGCTCAGGCATTTCGAGGGGGTAATTTCCAATAGATAACAAAACCTTAGTAGGTACATATGTTTAGACTTAGTAAAGTTGAATCTATGTATTTACTCTAAGGAAATAAACATGAATATGCAAGAAGATTTAGCCACTAGAACATTTTTATATAACAAAAAAAGATTTGCAATAATCTAAGGATCCAACACAAAGAATTCAACTAGTAAATTAAGGTTTACCCTTATACTGAAATTGAAACGCTATGCATGTGTTAAAAGATTTTGAAATGATTATTTGTAAAAATGAAAAGTTTCTTTATCAACTTGCCATTTACTGTTAGGGAAGGTATAACACTGGAAGGGAATATAGCAAAATACTAATAGGTGTTATCAGCAGATGGAAAAATTACAACTAGATTAGCGTTTATTTTTCTCATATGTATTCCCATAATTAATATGTATTTGAAAAATAATGGAAAAATACCCCACTCCCAACACACACATATACAAAACATTTTTTTTTCGTAAACATAATGGATAGCTTTGAGGTAAGACATGGTCAAAAAAGATAGTCTGGAATTTGCACCAATCTCTCCAACTCCCAAGGCTTATACTCTTTAATATTATGCATATGGAACACACACATGCACACAAGCACATATGTAAATAGGAGACAGAACCACTTCCTCTTTTCTCATTGTCTCCTTCTCTAGAGTTCTGACCCGTGAATTCTTTTGTAACTTTCTTTCTTATGTATACAACCTACCCATAACTAAAAAAAAGACTGAATGTGATTTATTCGCATTCTTGTCTATAAATAGTCCTGAGTAAAGCCAGATTTCCTATTTCCATACTTTCTAAAACTTATATGAATTATTACTAACTTTCCACCATTGATTGAGATAAATCTCATGTGTTATTACCTCATTTCCATATAAAAAACAGCTGATGCGGAACTGAAGATTAAAAAATATCAAGGGAAGAGAAGGCAGTTTTGGGTGAAAATTTTCCACTTTTCTCAGCTTTTTATCTCATGAATCAGCATCATGAGATAATTTCTAAACTTTTCATGACATTCTGCGCTTTCAAAATTTTCTTTGAGATAAATCAAGGCATCCTAAGTATAATTTCCTCACCTCAATTGTGATATTCTTTAGTGATAAAATAAAGCTCTTCTTGTGTTTAGTTTCATAGGAGTCTCTTTATTTTATAAATATTTACTCCAAGTATAAGTGTGAAGAGTCTTCTTAAAGTCCAGCAAATTTTCATGAAATAGCATTATACCCCTTCCACCTCAAATTTTGAACCTGCATTGTCATCCATGTCATAAAATTATTGTGAGGATTAAATTAAATAATGCATGTAAGTTGCCAAGGGTGTTGCTTGGCATGCAACATCACTCAACATACAATTGCTAATTTTGTTGCTTCTTATTTTTGATCGAACATGTTGTCTGGCAAAATAAAAACAAAGCAACTAGTATGATGACCAACACTTTCATTTTCAACTGATTATTGTGGGCAACATAGAAAACAACTTTTTTTTTTTAAAGACTTTATTTTTCCTTTTTCTCCCAAAGCCCCCCGGTACATAGTTGTATATTCTTTGTTGTGGGTCCTTCTAGTTGTGGCATGTGGGATGCTGCCTCAGTGTGGTTTGATGAGTAGTGCCATGTCCACGCCCAGGATTCGAGCCAACGAAACACTGGGCCACCTGTAGCGGAGCGCGCAAACTTAACCACTCGGCCACGGGGCCAGCCCCCATAGAAAAGAACTTTAATCTAAGGTACTTAGTTGGCTTCTGGGGAGCAATTTCTGGGTGGCAATTTCAAAGCTAAAACTCAGCTTAGTTTCCTCTTCACCTTTTTCCTATTTCTCCCCAAGGTAAACATGGAAAGTCACCCATCTCTTGCAATAGGCCAGGGAGATTGAAATAAGAAGCACGACATGACTCTGAGTAATGCGGGAGTATCCGTTTCTGAGGGAGTGTAATTTACGTATGACTTTGAAGGTCTGTGTTTTCAAACATCTGCAGCAGAATTCCTGCAAGGCACTGTCACCAGTGTCTATTTAATGCAGGAGCAAACTTGTTTACCAAATTCTGAAATGAAAAACAAAATGTTCTTGTGTGGAACTGCAGAGAATTGCTGTTCCTGTTCAGCCTGAGCCTCAGCTTTTTCCACCCACATGGAGTTTAGAGAGAGCATTACAACACCAAGTTCAAAACACAAACACTGATCACCTCCAGGCTTTCTAATGCCTTGTTTTCCTCCACCACAAAAATGTTTACCTAGGTTGAAGTACTTTGTCTCCTGCAGCCCACATTTGATATTTGCTTCCTCAATCACTGCGTGTTAAATGGCTTCTTATAATTCTTTGGTAAATACGGGTGTGGTTGCGTAATACAATAATCACTTAAAGGTTGAGCAGAAAAACGTAAGTGATGGTACATAAAAGGCTTGTTTCCTTTAAGGCTTGTCTCTTGTACCTTTAATCAGATGAATTGCCAAGAAGGGGAAAATCTCATCTCTGATTTAGTGCCCAAAAGTGATTAAGGCTTTGAGTACCCATGTTACTCTAAAAATTTTTTGTGGCTTTGAAGCTTTTATCAGATTTCCCTTTTATCCTTATATTTAGACTGATCTTTCCATTAAATGAATTAGGGGAATGTGCAATGTGCCACCTACATACTGCATAAAGTATTGTCACTCTCTCCTAAAAGTACCTAAGAGCCAAGCAGGTGCTGTAAGTGGCTCATAGAATGCCATCTGGAAGAGTAATATATATTCACTCAACAAACACTCGCCCACATAAATACATTTTGAGAGAAAAAAGATTCAGGAACACAGTGTCCTTAACTGGAAAAGAGGTACCAATAAATATACAAGGAAGAGATATCAGATATGAAGACTTTAGATTGTCTGAAGACGAAATGTCTCTTTGTAAAAGGAAAATGTGAAATACCAAGACTGTCTTCTTATTACATAGTTTTCCTTAGAGATAAATAAATCTACTTGCCATTAATTTATTTTTTAATGTAGAAATTGGACATAATGATTTATGATTTTCTGGAAGCCATTAACCAAGGATGTCTATGTTCTGTTGACTCATTTTCCAGAAAGGGGAAGGCCATTCTCCAAAAACCTTTGGCTAGATAAGCTGGGTAAATGGAGGTGCCATTTCCCCAAAATAAGAACTCGTGGGATCAGAATAGATTTGGGTGGAGTAAGGGAGTTCAGTTTCGGACACATGAAGTTTGAGGTACCTGTGAAACTTCTAGGCAGCAACGCCAAGTTAGTAGTTGAGATGAGAGCTTCAAGGCAATATTTGGGCTGGAGGTAGCCGTTTTCAAATCATTGGCATATAGAGAGTTTCCAAAGCCAGCAAAATGCATATAAAGCATAGATAGAGGCTCAGGACTACGTCTTGGAGTCAAAAGAATACTTAGGTCTAAACACAGATAGGAGCTTACACATCTGAGTGCCTTCTTTGTGTGGCACATTGTGCGAGGTGCCTTACATACATTAATTACCCTTACTCCATGCGGCTTTACAAAGGAGAGCCATGACGTCCATTTTATGAATTAGCAAATGAGGACCCAGAATGATAAAGTAACTAGTCCAAAGCCACAATGCTTGTAAGTACTAGAAGTGGGAACTGAGCACAAGTTTATTTTGTCCCAAAATGCATATGTCCATGAGCACATTGTGCTGTCTCTGCATCATTTATTTAATATTCTGTGTGTGCCATATACTTCCACGTAAATAGCTTCATTTAATCCTGACAACAAGTCTGCAGGAAGATATTATTATCTCAGTTCTGCTGCTCAAGGAACTGAGAGTCACACGAGTCCAGTGATTTGTCTTAAGTCAGAAGGCTAGTTCTAGGGGAGCAGGATTCAACCTATGCCCCCTGGATGTCACATCGCTTCTCCAGCATAGAGAGGAGAACATTAAGATCTCTCAGGTGCCTGCCTGGAAGAGTGGGTGCCTGAGCTGGAGATGGATGCAAAAACCTCTTTGAGGTCCAAGGATTCGAAATAAGACCATGAATTTGAAAATTAGAATAACAGGGGAAAGCTTTCCTTATTCCTTCTCTAAGAAGCAATGGATTTGTCAGGACGGTTCTTCTCTGAGTGACACTAAAAAATAAAATATTTCCAGGAATTCATAGGCAAATGAGTCCAGTATCCAGGCATCAGTATTCTACAAAATGAGAAGCTTGGACTATAAGTTCCTAATGTTCTCCTCCCCCCTTAAAATGTGTAAAGTTCAGATGTCTCAATTTGCTATAGAGAGCATTCTGTTCCAATTGTGCATAGATCCTGCAGATGAGGACCAGATGAACTGCAAAACAATCTACTAAGGTAATTTTTAATAAACTTTTTTTACTTGTGGAAGAATCTCTTGCCCCACTTGAGTCCCCCAGGTCACATGAATCAGGATTAGCACACTTTATCTGAAAACTGTCCTAATTTCTAGGTAACTCTATTCTCTTTGTCTGCCGAGAGCATAATGTACTGATGAGAAGCACATGGTATTATGCAACTAATTTAGACTGTAATTACTGTTAATTTCCCCCTCCTATTCCAGCAGAAGCAATGCTGACATTCAGAAGGCAGGAGTTCAGCCTGTGTCTATGAGACAGTTCTGTAAATTTCCAACCCTGTGATATGGTGACGGATTTTGCTTAAAGGCAGGTTTAATTACATTAGAAGACCTCAAGGAACTGTCAGATGGCAGAAATTTGTTACCAGTTTCACTCAAAGCAGCACAGAGAGATTGAAAAAGGGAAAAAAATGAATATGATAGACAGTTTGTTACCTAGGAGGATAGATAGATAATAAACTTGGCTTCTTTTCCAGCTGAACTGTAAAAATCATAATCTCTCCCTCGACACAGATTCACCAAATCAGTCTGGCAGTCTTTGGATCGCCTTGAACCTAAGGTAACAGGCAAGAATAAATGAAAACTGCGTGTGGCTGGCATTGATCTGTTGACCCTCCTTCCAAAGCCCCATTCTTAGGAGGAAGATACTTTTACTTTTATCAAGAAAAAATTGCAGCTTTTCAAGGACCTACCTTCACGCAGAAAGACCCTGATGTTGGCCAAGTCAGAGGCTCCATTTTCCCTACGCAGAGGAGATATTTGCAATAAAACTTGTATTTTAAAGTATAATTGAGATTGGAATTTAAAAGGAATGAGATGAATATTAACACTTTGGGTGATAACCTGTTAAATTACTCTCTCTCCATTCTGTGTGTATCACATCTCAGTAGCATAATTTTCACTGTGATACTGGACATAGAGTTACGAATGGATGTGAGGACTCTCTTTGAAAGCTTAACCTAAACTCACAGATAACTAATACGCAGACTGCTAAGAGACAGATTTTTAAGATTGTGCACAAGCATACATATGGTGATTTCTGAATGTAGTCACTGTTTAACATGCACGTGCACTTGAACTGTTTTAGGCACCAACTCCTTATGTTAGCCTTTCATGATCTCTTTTTCATAGGAACTCTATCCTGGATCACCTTTTGCTTCATACTAAATATCCACAGGCAAGGACACTATTGTGTTCGTTTCAACACATATGCAAATGGCTGTCATTTAAATCTTAATGAATGGACACAAAAGAGAAACCTTACACTGCACATGGGCACTGCCTGTCGCTGATGTTCATAGAGGGGTCCTGTTACCATGCAGACAGAGTTTAAGGAACCTGACTATTGTTTGATAGCCAGTAAATAGTGGCGCCATTACCTGGGAAGGCCTGGCAGTGGGTCTCTGGAGCTCACACCCTTCACCACTATGATACAATGTTTCTATACAATGTGTAGATCAGATCTCTCCATCGGGATAAATGAAAAGCTCTCTGAATTTCCCCCTACTTCAAGTTCGAGAACATCTTTCTTTAATGCATATTATATGGGCCATAAATGGAGAAAGAATTCTCTTAAAGCCCTACAATGAGGCTTTCTTCCTTTGTACCATCAAATCCACTCTCTCTGTGTTGCTAAAGACACAGGTCATTTCTTAGTTTTCATCTTAGTTTAATTCAAAAGCAGCCTTTAACATGGTTGATTCCTCCATTCTCCTTAACATGCTTTCTTCACTTGGCTCTGAAGACACCACACACTCTTGGTTTTCCTCTAATCTCACTGGTCATTTCTTCTCAGTCTCCTGGGCTGATCCATCCTTTTCTTCCTGACCGTGGAGTGCCCAGGACTCAGTGTGCTCTTCTCTGTGTGTCCTGACTCCCTAGGTGTGTGTACATATCATTCAAATGTGAAATAGTTAACAAATTTCTGTTTCCAACCCAGGCCTCTTTCTTGAATTCCAGACTTGAATATGCACCTGCCTACTTAACGTCTCCACTTGGCTATACAGTAGAAAGCTCAAACTTAATATGTCCAAACTGAATCTGATTTTCATCTGAAACTTGTAGCCTTCACCATCTACTCAATGGAAACTATTCCCTCTAGTTGCTCAGGCCTTGAAGCAATCGTCTTGTAGTCTCATCAGGAAATCATACTGGTTCCACTTTCAAATATAACCAGAATCTGAGCACTTCTCACCCTTCCCCCTTCTATCACCCTGGTCCAAAAAGTCATCATCTCTCATCTCCTTACAGGTCTTATAAAACTTAAATCAGATCATTTTACATATCTGCTCAAAACTCTGCAAGATTATCCATTTACCTCCACATACGTACAAGCAAGGCCCTTACAAAGGCCTGCGCAGCCCCAGGTCACCTGCCCCGCCCCCGACTCCTGAGTTAGCTCTCTGTCCTCCTCTCCGACTTCTTGCCTTGCTCATGGATCACGTTGCTCCAGCCACTCTAGCCTCCTGGTTATCTCCCAACGGAAGAGGTGAGTTCTTGTGTTAGGCCCTTGGTTCCTGCTCCTTACTCTGCTTAGCATACTCTTCTGCCACATGTCCTCTTGGCTTCTTTTCTCACTTAACTTTCTTGTAAAATCCTGCCTTCTTACTCCTGATCGTCCTTTCCTGTTCTGCAATGATGTTATTTCCACAGCACAACCACCTGCAATATACTACATAATAAACTTGTGTATTAAGTACCTGATATATCGCCTAGGATCCACAAGAGCAGGGACTTTTGATTGTGCTGCTGCTCCTTAATGTAGTCCAGGTACCTAGAATGGGTGACCCATGTGAATGAATGACAATACATAAAATGTCATATATATCATATGTATAATATAAAATAATTCATGTGAAATACTTGCTCCAACACTGAGTGCACAATGAAAGCTATTTATTATTACTTAGCTTTCATAAATGGGATTTTTGGGAGGATCTTATTTCCTGAAAATTTTGTGAGACTTATATGCTTTCTTTTATAGAAGAAGCAATATATTTCAAAGAAATGAATTTTATTTATTTATCTATTTATTTTGAGGAAGATTAGCCCTGAACTAACTACTGACAATCCTCCTCTTTTTGCTGAGGAAGACTGGCCCTAAGCTAACATCTGTGCCCATCTTCCTCTACTTTATATGTAGGACACCTATCACAGCACGGCTTTTAAGCCAAGCGGTGCCATGTCTGCACTTGGGATCTGAACCAGTGAACCCCGGGCCGCCGAGAAGCAGAACGTGTAATCTTAACCGCTGCACCACCTGGCCGGCCCCAGAAATGAATTTTAAAGTGCACAGTAGTGCACTACTGTTACTGTTTGCTTTCAAGGAGATTGGCTGTTGATAGGGTTGCCAAACAGACTTTTATCAAAGCCCTCTCCGCTATATTTCCGCAACCACTGTCTTCCCCTCTTCAGAGTACACTCCTCTCATCTCATTGTGCTGGGAATTTGATGGGATTATATGCTCTTCATATTTTTGTCATCAAGAAGAGTTTTCATAGAATGGTATGATAAACTAATTCTAATGAGAGTATAAAATACCTGTAAGGTTTAATTTATCTCCTCTTCCAGACTGATTCACTTTTCAAAGGAAAATTGAGTGTGGACTATGAATGTGATACAAAGAGACTGTGGAGAGAAAAGGCATCTTCTCTTCCATGCAGAATTCACTCTGCTTAGATAAGGAAATCTCCTTCCCTTAAGGCCAGCCCTGAAAATCAGCATTTAAGAGAGCAAATAGACATTTGGGAGCATTGTTGATTCCAACTTCATCTCTTTTTCACTCAATATTTCTCCTTTTATGTAGATTCACATTGCTATGTCTGTTTAAGAGAATCATCTTGATGAAAGAAAATGGTGTGCAATCCATTCCAAGCAAGATGGAAATGATGCTTGTTGGCAGTAGGGAGTTATCTAATGAAATGGAAAATGGCCATGTCTTCTTAAAGATGCTTCAGAGCTTTGTTGAATCCATCACCCTTTGGCAAGCGAACTCTTCTTTCTGTTAACTGCCTGTCACCTAGGAAGAACTGAAACATCAATTGAGATTTAAATTTTAGAAGCTGTTCATATTCAGAGGAGCACAAAAGCAGTTGCCACCTGTCTAGTAATGCAAAAAGAACTTAGCCCAAAGTTAATAGATGCAAATGCATCTTAGTTCATGTCCTGGCTGATTGAGAAGAAGTTTTTTCACGTGAATCTTATCACTATGGTAACTACAGTGTGGGGAGATTGTCCCATGTTCTCATTAGTGCAGAGATTTAAGTGAAAATCCGAAGTTCTATTATTTATGTAGCAATAGTGAACATCAGCAACACAGGGAAGCGTTGTGCTTAATTATGGATAAGTTGTTTTCTAGTGATTACTAGAACTCTTTTTACCTTTCTCCCAAGCTTCATTCAATAAATTTTAGTGAAACATCCATAGCATACAATAAACATAGCTGGGTGTGTGTTTTATACAAAGGTACTCATTTTAATTCAGTGGACACTTGTGAATAACTATGACGGTCCAGGAATCTTGCCAGGTGCTGGGGAGGCGGCAATGAATGAAGTGGTCACTCTCCTCAAGAAAACTGATAGCTTAGTGAGACACTGATATAAATTTAATAATTAAAATAAAACATGGTATTTCCACCAATAGAAACATATCCAAGATCCAACTGTAGTACATGGGGAAGAGATATTAACTTAAATATTAGAGATGGCTTCACAGAGGATGAAAAATGTGATTATATTTTGACGGATCTGTAAGAGTTTGTCAGGCAAGCATGGGAATAGAATTTTATTTTGTTTTGAGAGGGTTGCCTTTCAGTCTTGAAAAAGAGCAGGTGTAAAAAAAAAAGTGTGACACAAGAGAGTCATATGTCCAAACCGAGAGTTGTAGTGATGCAATGTTTACAGAGGTGCAGAACAATGTTTATTGCATACCAATTACACGAGACAAACTGTATCAAGCACCTTGACATATCCAAAGATGAGTGAGACATAGCGCCTTTCTCACTCTTGCACCTTAGTGCAAGAGACATGAAAAGATTTATTATGATTATTAATTTTAATTATATTGTTGAGGTCTTAATGGTTTACAGCATTGTGTAATTTCAGGTGTACATTATTATATATCAGTTTCTGTATAGACTACGTGGTACTCACCACCAATTGTCTAGTTTTTATCCATCACCGTATATAAGTGCCCTTTACCCCTTTCGCCCACCTTCCCCTTCCCTTTTGGTAACTGCTAATCTGTTCTCTTTATCCATGTGTTTGTTTATCTTCCACATATGAGTGAAATCATATGGTTTTTGTCTTTGTCTGGCTTATTTTGCTTAACGTCATCCCCTCAAGGTCCAACCATGATGTTGCTAATGTGACGATTTTGTCTCTTTTTTATGGCTGAGTAGGTTAGTATTCCATTGCATATATCTACACCACATCTTTAGCCATTCATCTGTTGATGGGCATTTGGGTTGCTTCCATATCATGGCTATCGTGAATAATGCTGCAATGAACATAGGAGTGCATAAATCTCTTTATATTGTTGATTTCATGCTCTTTGGATAAATACCCAGAAGAATAGCTGGGTCATATGATGTTTCTATTTTGAATTTTTTGAGAAATCTCCATACTGTTTTCCATAATGGCTGCACCAGTTTGCATTCCCACCAGCAGTGTATGAGGGTTCCTTTTCTCCACAACCTCTCCAATATTTGCTATTTTTTTATGTTGGTAATTATAGCCATTCTGACAGGTGTAAGGTGATATCTCATAACTTTGAATTGCATTTCCCTCATAATTAGTGATGTTGAACATCTTTTCATGTGACTGTTGGCCATCTGTATATCTTCTTTGGAAAATATCTGTTCATATCCTTGGCCCACTTTTTTGATTGTGTTGTTTGTTTTTTGTCATTGAATTGTATGCGTTCTGCATATATTTTGGATGTTAATCCCTTGTAAGATATATGATTTGCAAATATTTTCTCCCAGTTGGTCTTTTTGTCTTGTTCCTGATTTTCTTTGCCTTGCAGAAGATTTTTAGTCTGATGTAGCCCCATTAGTTTATTTTTTCTTTTGTTTCCCTTGCCTGAGTAGACATGGTATTCAAAAGGGGGCTGCTAAAACTGTTGTCAAAGAGTGTACTGCCTATATTTCCTTCTAAGAGTTTTATGGTTTCAGGTCTTCCGTTCAAGTCTTTAATCAATTTTGAGTTAATCTTTGTGTATAGTGTAAAAAAATGGTCTACTTTCATTGTTTTGGAAGTGGCTGTCCAGTTTTCCCAACACCATTTATTGACGAGACTTTCGTTTCTCCATTGTGTGTTCTTGGCTCCTTTGTCGAAGATTACCTGTCCATAGATGTGTGGTTTTATTTCTGGGCTTTCAATTCTGTTCCATTGATCTGTGTGTCTGTTTTTGTGCCAGTACCATGCTGTTTTGATTACTATAGCTTTGTAATATATCTTGACGTCAGGGATTGTGATGTCTCCAGCTTTGTTCTTTTTTCTCAGTATTACTTTGGCTATTCGAGGTCTTTTGTTGTTCCATATGAATTTTAGGGTTCTTTATTCTATTTCTGTGAAGAATGTCCTTGGGATTCTGATTAGGATTGCACTGAATCTGTAGATTGCTTTAGGTAATATGGACATTTAAACTATGTTTATTCTTCCAATCCCTGGGCATGGAATATCTTTCCATTTCTTTGTGTCTTCTTTGATTTCTTTCAATAACATCTTATACTTTTCAGTATATAGGTCTTTCATCTCCTTGGTTAAATTTATTCGTAGATATTTTATTCTTTTTGTTGTGGTTATAAATTGAATTGTTCTTGACTTCTCTTTGTGCTGGTTCATTGTTAGTGTATAGAAATACTACTGATTTTTGGAGATTGGTTTTGTACCCTGCAAATTTGCTGTAGTTGTTTATTTCTAATAGTTTTCTGATGCATTCTTAGATTTTTCATATATAGAATCATGTTTTCTGCAAACAGTGAGTGTTTTACTTCTTCTTTTCCAATTTGGATACCTTTTATTTCTTTTTCTTGTCGAATTGCTCTGGCCAAAACCTCCAGTACTGTGTTGAATACGAATGGCAAGAGTGGGCACCCTTGTCTTGTTTCTGTTCTCAGAGGGATGGTTTTCAGTTTTTCACTGTTAAGTATGATGTTGGCTGTGCGTTTGTCATATATGGCCTTTATTATGTTGATGTACTTTCCTTCTATGCTCATTTTATTGAGAATTTTTATCATAAATGGGCGTTGGATCTTGTCAAATGATTTATTTGCATCTATGGAGATGATCATGTGATTTTTATTCCTCATTTTGTTAATGTGTTGTATCACATTGATTTGCAGATGTTGAACTATCCTTGAATTCCTGGATAAATCCCACTTGATCATGATGTATGATCCTTTTAATGTATAGCTGTATTTGATTTGCCAATATTTTGTCAAAGATTTTTGCATCTATGTTCATCAGTGATATTTGCTTGTAATTTTCCTTTGTTGTGTTGTCCTTGTCTGGTTTTGGTATCAGGTAATGTTGCCCTCATAGAATGAGCTAGGAAGCATTTGTTCTTCAATTTTTTGGAATAGTTTGAGAAGCATAAGTATTAACTCTTCTTTGAATGTTTGGTAGAATTCTGTAGAGGAGCCATCTGGTCCTGGATTTTTGCTTTTTGGGAGGTTTTTGATTGCTATGTCTATGTGTTTACTTGTGATTGATCTATTCAGATTCTCTATTTCTTCTTGATTCAGTTTTTGGAGGTTTTATGATTCTAAGAATTTATTAGTTTCTTCTAGACTGTCCAGTTTGTTGGCATGTAATTTTTCACAGTATTCTCTTATAATCCTTCATATTTCTGTGGTATCCATGGTAATTTATCCTCTTTCACTTTTAATTTTATTTATTGGGACTTTCTCTCTCCTTTTATTAGTAAATCTGGCTAAAGGTTTGTCAACTTTGTTTATCTTCTCAAAGAACTATCTCCTAGTTTCATTGATCCTTTCTATCATTTTTTTAGCCTCTATTTCATTTATTTCTGCTCTAATTTATATTATTTCTCTTCTTCTGCTGACTTCAGACTTTGTTTGTTCTTCTTTTTCTAATTCTGTTAGGTGTACTTTAAGGTTTCTTACCTGAGATTGTTCCTGATTGTTGAGGTAGCCTGTATTGCTATAAATTTCTGTCTTAGTACTGCTTTTGCTGCATCTCATATGAGTTGGTATGTTGTGTCTTCATTTTCATTTGTCTCCAGGTATTTTTTGATTTCTCCTTTGATTTCTTCATTGATCCAATGGTTGTTCAGTAGCATGTTGTTTAATCTCTACATATTTGTGCCTTTGCCATCTTTTTTCTTGTAGTTGACATCTAGTTTCCTAGCATTATGGTTGGGAAAGATGTTTGACATGATTTCAATCTTCTTAAATTTATTGAGGCTTGCCTTGTTTCTCAACATATGGTTTATGTTTGAGAATGTTCTATGTGATCTTGAGAAGAATGTATATTCTGTTGTTTTTGGATGAAATGTTCTATATATATCTATTAAGTCCATCTACTCTAGTGTCTGTTTTAAAGGGACTGTTTCCTTGTTGACTTTCTATCTGGATGATCTATCCATTGATGTAAGTAGGGTGTTGAGGTCCTCTACTATTATTGTGTTGCTGTTAATTTCTCCTTTTAGGTCTATTGGTAGTTGCTTTATATATTTTGGTGCTCCTGTGTTAGGTGCATATATATTCATAAGTGTTATTTCCTGTTGATTGAATATCTCTTTTACCATTATATACTGCCCCTCTTTGTCTCTTATTGTCTTTTTTATTTTGAAGTCTGCTTTGTCTGATATAAGTATGGCAACACCTGCTTTCTTTTGCTTGCTATTTGCTTGGAGTATCATCTTCCATCCTTTCACTCTGAGCCTATGTTTGCCATTAAAGCTGACGTGTTTCCCGGAGGCAGCATATTGTTGGGTCTTGTTTTTGAATCCACCCAGCCACTCAGTGTCTTTTGATTAGAGAATTCAATCCAGTTATATTTAGAGTGATTATTGATATATGACAGCTTAATACTGCCATTTTATCTCTTGTTTTCTGAGTGTTCTATGTTTCCATTGTTTCTTTTCCTTTGTATTTCTGACTGACATTTCAGTTTGGTGTGATGGTTTTCTCAGCTTTCTCTTTATTTATGATTTGTGGCTCTGCTCTAATTTTTTGTTTAGTGGTTACCATGAGGTTTTTATAAAAGATCTCATAGAGGAGATAGTCCATTTTCTCATAGCCTCTTATCTCTATTAGCCTACGGAGGTTCCATCCCCTTCCCCTTCCCTTCTGAGTTATTATTGTCACAAATTATTCCTTTTTGTGTTGTGAGTTTGTGACTAAATTAAATTCTGTATAATTATTTTTGATGCTTTCCTTCCCTTTATCTTTTATGTCATAATTAAGTGTTTTCTAACTTGTCCTGATAGAGAGCTGAAATTTTCTGATTTTGCCTGTCTTTTTATCCTTTTGCTCAAAGCTTTCTAAACCTTTGCCTTTTTGTTACAGGTAGGAGGGCTTCCTTCATCATTTCTTGTAAGGGAGGTCTAATGGTGATGAACTCCCTCAGCTTTTGTTCATCTGGGAAAGCTTTTATTTCTCCATCATATCTGAAGGATAGTTTCACTGGATAGAGTACTCTTGGCTGGAAGTTTTTGTCTTTCAGTATTTTGAATATATCATTCCATTCTCTCCCAGCCTGTAAGGTTTCTGCTGAGAAATCCACTGAAAACCTTATAGGAGTTCCTTTGTAGGTTACTTTTGTCTACCCTCTAGCCCTTAATATTTTTTCTTTGTCACTGACTTTTGTCAGTTTTAATATTATATGCCTTAGAGAAGGTCTTTTTTTGTTGTTCCAATTAGGAGTTCTATTGGCTTCCTGTACTTATAAGTCCAGTTTCTTCCCCAGGTTTGGGAAGTTCTCAGCTATTATTTCTTTGAATAAGCTCTCTGCTCCATTCTCCTTCTCTTCTTACTCTGGAATACCTATAATCCTTATATTGTTTTTCCTAGTTGATTTGTATATTTTTCAAAGAATTTCTCCATATGTTTAAATCTTAGTTCTCTCTCCTCCTCTTCCTGAAGGATTTCTATATTTCTGTCCCCTAATTCACTAATTCTGTCCTCCACCACATCAGCTCTATTTTTTATGGTTTCTAGGTTATCTTTTATCTCATTAATTGTGTTATTCATATATATAATTTCTGGTTTTTTTTCCTTTGGAGTTTCAATCTCTTTTGTAGGGTATTCCTTCTGCTAATTAATTTTATTCCTGAGCTCAATGAATTGTCTTTCTGAGTTTTCCTGTAACTCATTGAGTTTCTTTATGACTACTATTTTGAATTTTCTGTCAGTTAGATTGTAAATTTGTATGACTTTAGGATTGCTTTCTGGAGACTTCTCATTTGCCTTCTCCTCTGAAGTGTTACTGTAGTTCTTCAGGATGTTTGATGAATTGATCCTTTGCTGGCAAATTTGTGGTAGTATCAGGTCACAGATTCCACCTGCCACCACTGGGGCAGAACAGCAGATATGTTTTCTGATCCCACCCCATCTGCTGGAAGTTATATGGGTAGGGCTCTTCTGTGTTTGCATTGGCTGGCCACAGCCACTCTGCAGATTGGGATCATGTAGACAGAGCCTCTGTGCTGGGTGGGTGGGATGTGCACCATAGGCAGGGACCCTGTGCTCTGTGGATGGGTTGCACTTGCATGGGTGATACCACTGTGCTCAGCAAAGGACCAGCTGAGCTGCTGCACTAGGTGGAATGGGTGCCTGAGTGGGGGGACTGAGCTGCCACTTGGTGGGTCCTATGGGCTGCTGTACTCCACCAACGGGGTGCCTTCTGAGAGGGCAGGGCAGCTTCTTGCCTGTGCTCACATGGCAAGTGGGCATTTTCACAGGGGCTGAGCCACCACCACTTGGTGTACAGTGTTCCCACTGATGGGGCCACCACAGCACAGTGGGCACTCTCACAGGTTGGGCTACAACTCCAAAAGCATTTGCATAGGCCAGGCTGCCCCTACCTTATCTTACAGTCATGCCGGCTGCTGTGTGAGGATATGCAACCTGGCTCATTGCCACCAGGGAGAGGCAGGGGTGCACTGAACTAGCTTCACTACCTCCATGGGATCCAGTCCACTCATCTTCAGATGCATGGCTGTGTGGATCTCTTAGATGTCCTGTTGTGCTGTGCAGGGGATCCTCTGCTGGTTAGCGACTGTACATTTAGTTGTAACTCAGAGGATAGAGACGGAAGTATCAACTTACTCCTCTGTGATGCTGATGTCACTTGAAAATAACTATTTTTAAAAGTCAGACAGAAGAATGTGTATCATACTATAATAGTCAGAAGTAAATTACAACGGGACTAGGTTGTCTATTGTATCTTGGAAATTTATTGGGGACAACAGGGTTAGATAAGGCTGGTGAATTAAGAGTAGGATGTTAGTATTTGCTTAGGTCTAGGCCTTTGATCCCTTGGAATACCCCCATAGAGGCTTTATGCCTGCCTTAGACACACATGCACACACACGCACACATGCACACACATCCCGTTGTATTCAGGGGCTCTCCCAAGCCCACATGTCTCCCAGCTCTCACATGTCTCCCTTCTCTCCATCAAGTAGTTGATATTTTGGACTTTCTTGCTCTTGCATCTTAGTTCTCATTCTTTTCTTGCAGTATTTGGATTTAGTTCCTGATCTATTCCATGACTAACCACAGAAATTTTCAAGACTACCACTAGCTATGATCCATGTTCCATGTTCCATGACTAACTCCATGAGATACTGCACTATAGAAGGGAATATGAAAACTATCCCCTAGCCTGGCAGTCATTGCTGGGCCCACAGAATAACCTATGGTAGGAAGGGGACTGGTACTATTTTGTACTCTCTTGCAAGGATTAGTATAGTTTCATCCTTTCCTCCCCTATTTTCTTTATTTTAAATTAACTTTTGCTAAAAACTTTTTAAAAAGCCTTGAACTCTCGCAAAACCTAATAAATTGTAAACTGTAGATGTGTCAGGCATGCATCTGAATGTTCTACATGCCCCATAGAGAATTCTAATGCCTACAGAGTATGAGTATCCTATCTTAACCACCATGATGTACCACCTGTGAAAATAATTTCTTTCCAATTCCAAGACTGGAATCTAAACCAAGATTAGTGTGGTCACATAGACTAATCAATTTATCTCAGTCTTGGCTTCACATATGAATCACTGAGAGTTTTTTTAAAAAGTACCAACATCCGTGCTTTATCCCAGACCTAGCTATTAAATCAGACTCTGCAGGATGATTCTTGGATCTTGTACTTTAAAGAGCTCTAATAAGCAGCCATGGCTGAGACTCACTCATCACCCAAACCTCATGTTTGTAGACTAGTCTGGGGATTAGCTAGGGAACTAATCTGAGCTGACTTTTCAGGTGGACCACATACAGATGTGGGAGATTGGTAGGGTCAGAATGAATATTTTCACAAAGAAATGACCAAGAAATGTATCCATGGATAAATGGTACTGGATAATTGGATGGAGGGATGGATAGGAAAAGTCATTTAACCTTTAGATTTTTTTTTTTCCGAAAAGGAAGTTATTGGATTATGACAGATAATTTTTTTAGCTCTAAAATACTAATTAAGCATAATCATCACACATACATACATGTCTGTTAACTAAAAAATTTGGACATAGTCCCTAAGTCCTTGAATTTACCATAGTTTCTCATTGTCAAGTAATTCTGCATGCTAACTCTTTACAATTTAGATTTTTCTATTTCATCAACCAGATTGTAATTTAAATTTGGTTGCTCAAATAGGAATTAATTTAAATTCAATAAGACATTTATTACATAATGTGCTAGCCAAATGTCATCCAGTTATTTAAAACGATTTAATGAAGTTTGTCATCCAAGTAATTATTACACTGTATTGCTTAAACTAGAAAATATGTACATGCAAATCATCTTTTAGTGTGGAATTATGGCAATTAGATGCATCTCCTTAGATTTACTTTAAAGAATTTTATCCATCTAAATATTAATTGATCCATACATATCCATTTACACCATTTAAAACTAGTATTTATGTAACTTTGTCTCCAAAATCTGGTAGTACACTTCTGAGGAGAGGAAACATGACATTGAACAGAGATGCTGGTTTTCAGATCAGGTCAGAACAACAAGGATTCAAGCCCAGATCTGATGTTTACTAGTCAAATGAACTTAGGTGAAAATCTTAAGTCTCTGAATGTCCATTTTCTCATCCATAAAGTAGGGATGTTCCCTCCTACCCTATAGAATTGATAATTGGAAATTAAATAAAACATATATGAAGTATATAACATATACAGCTGACAAAAAGGGTGTAGCTATAATTATCTTATTATACAAAATCTAAACTAAGCAAAAATGTTGTTAAACCCAAATAAATTAACTGAGTCATGATAAAAATACAATTTTTTTTGGTATGTGTATGCTTTGTTCAATTTATTACTTATTAATTACTTATAATAAAAGCTCAAGAAATATTTGTTGACTTATTTATTCAATTTGACTTCTAATAAATCCTTATGTTCATGACCCCATTGCGATGTTTATAAAGTGATATTCATAATGCCAACAAAGCTCTCTACATTTTTTCTGTTTTACAATTTGGATTTTCATATAATAGTTTTTCATAAAGTAAAACACAGCCAAGCATCTAGTATTTCTTTTTTTCTATTTAATGTACTAATGAATTGTTTTTAATTCTAATTTCCAATTTCTCATCATACTCACTGAAAATGCCTCAGTCCAATTAACTTGTCCCTTAGCACTTTTTCTGAATTACTTTCCTACTCTCAGTTCACGGATGAGAAGCAGGATCATTTGTTTTCCACATTACTCCCTTTCCTCTGGAATCAACAATTAATTCCTTTTTGTAGGATAAGAATCATACTGCTTCCTCTCCCACCACCACTACAAGACATGGTAGAGGAGACAAGTTGGAAGAGAGATAATTTGACTTCTGGAATCGTCGCTATAAAAACAGACAGATCAGAGCAGTTGAAAAACAAAACATTTAATCAGTCACCTGCTCATTAGGAAATGTGATGCCAAATACCCTGTTCTGACCCATTCTGTTCCAGGGAGAAACCAAAAATTAACTGTTGACAGATTTTATTCATTTCTGATCAAAAGAATTATAATTTTTTCATCCTATTTTTTAATTCATATATCACAGATGTATGGAGCTTTACTTAACTGTTGAACTCTTGCTGTAACTTAAAATAACTCATCTAAGCTGGAAGGAGGTGGATAGGTTTTGCAATGAAGGAGATAAAAATGTAAGATCCAATCATCACCCTTCAGAAGCGTTGTGGTAGAGTCATATAAAGAAAGACATATAAAGAGAAATGATACATATTACAAATAAATAGTACAATTTGATGACCATTTGATATCAGAGGAATGGTTTGTGGTTTGGCCTAGCTGGAGCTTAGTGTTCATATGTAGAACGGAAGAAGATGAGGCTGGTAAGAAAATTTGAAACCAGACTGTGAAAATGCTTAAATCACTCAGAGTTTCAAGGCATAAACCTCATGAATAGTCTAATAATTAGTAATCAAAAGATGTTACCAGAAGCACCATTAAGCACAGGAAGAACCATATCCTCCTTCTGGAGATAAGACAACTAACAGACCCTCAGGATTCTTTAAAATTGAGTATTTTAGTTACATACTAACTCATGCAAACTTCAAACCTTCATGCCTATATATAGCCTGAAAGAATCTTGAGCTTTTATTATTTAAATAGTCCATTTCCATGTTTATAATGCCTATAATCACATCTCTAGAATTCAGCGTTTAATTTTCTTTTTTAATAAAATAGCTTTCCATGTTATTTAGTGCTCAGGCCATAGACTGGTATTCAGGAAGGACTGCAATTATATACACTATGCACACAAACACGATAGGAATAGAACATTGCTGAAAACAGGAAATTGTATCTGGAATTCCTGTAAATAAATAATTTCCTAGAAAAAAGTTAACACCTATAAAAGATGCATCTACCAAGAATTATACATATCAGACTTCAAATACTATAGTATCCACTAATTCTTAGGCATATGCAGGCATTTGACAATCTTCTGATTAAATCTCTCTCTTTCTCCCCTTTTGGTAGGATCTAAATCAAAATATTGACAGAAACAATTTCAGAAGGGAAAATGGAAAAGTACATAGGATAGTTGGAGTTGCATGGGTGTCTGCGCTTCGCATGATTTATATTCTGTTTGACTTCTGTAGTGCGAAATAAATAAGAATTCCAACCCCTTTTTAACCTGGAACTGTGGTTTTAGCAAGGTGTAGGCAAAGAATTTTACCATATAAAGTGGTAGTGTTTTATTTGGTAACATTTTGTTACTATGAAACCATTCACCGTATAATTGCATAGATCCCTACATTAACTTCTTAAGGACTGAAATTAACCAATGAATCAGAGTAAGAGCACTTGATCTTTAAGCATCTGAATAAACACATAAACTAGTTATTACATATCTATATTCAACCATCCATTTGTTTCAACAAACACATATCCAGGGCCTCTGGTATGCCAGGGATTATTGCATAGGCCAAGTGTGTAATGGAGGGGGAAATGGGGCCGTGAAGGCCAAAAGGTGATATATGGAAAATATTAGATCAAGAAAACTGAGAAAGAGACAGTGGGATAACAACATGGCCTAGCTGTACCTAGAGAGATTCTAGGCTCCCATTGCAGCCCTGTCACTCCCTGTTAAAAACAAGAAAACAAAAAAGCAAGCAGAAGATGCAGAACTAGATGTTGTGTGATTTTGGGGAAGTGGCTCAACATCTTTACTCCCTCAGTTCCCTGGTCTGTTAAACTACAATTCACAGTAGCAGGGGCATGAAACAGGATAGTGCACATGAGAGCAGTTTGTAATGATCACACTAGTCAAATATAGGTTGTCATATCTCTTCCTGTTCCTTCTTTAAAATTGGTATTTGGGGATGAGGAGGGACCAAAGCTCAGCCAGTCTAGGATATACAAAAAGGAGTTCTTCTTTGTAGGACAA
The DNA here is from genome assembly GCF_021613505.1 of Equus quagga. Lineage (NCBI taxonomy): Eukaryota > Metazoa > Chordata > Mammalia > Perissodactyla > Equidae > Equus > Equus quagga. The sequence continues at coordinate 42,416,681 of NC_060270.1, forward strand.
ACTGAAACCAAAAATCGTGGGTTTTTTCCCCCTCCCTAAGGCCCAGTGCATGGTTGTATATCCTAGTTGTAAGTCCTAGTTCTTCTGTGTGAGCCACCACCACAGCATGGCTACTGACAGGCAGATGGTGTGGTTCTGTGACGGGGAAGCGAACCTAGGCTGCTGGAGTGGTGAGTGCTGAACCAAAAGTCATGTTTTGGTGAGAGTGAAAAAGGTGTGCAGCTTTGTGAAGAAGGACGTGCAGATGACAGTGATTCCTATCATGGTGAAAAATAAGTGTTCACAAAACAATGTGGAAGCGGAAGGCAGAGAATTAGTTTATCAAACCTTTTTTTTTTATCAATAGCCATTTGGGAGACCTATCCATTTGTCAGTGCATTCATTTAACCAACTGCATAAAATTCTCCCTTCAGACATAACGAAAGCATGAGCAAAATCAGTATTCTGGCAGTATTAGTGGCATTTGGCTTGATAAGCTGCGTGGGAAGCTGCTTGTCAAGCCCCTGTGATAATGAAAATGGCTCTCTTCACATTTCAGAGATATTGCTTATCTCCTATAGTCTGAAAACTATAAAAATTCTTACACTTTTTATATTTACATTCTAGGCTTCCAGATACAGGTTAAGTGCATGACATTTTGTTTCTGCTCTCTTGACAGAATATATGAAAGGATGTGTGGGTTGCTGTTACGTTTTGTTTTCGGAACCAGTCAAAATGTGCTTGCCTGTAACTTTAAAAGACTTTTTAAAACTTCAGCTTCTTATTTGTGACTGTTGACCATTTTTCCTCAGCTTGGAGGCAATGATAATAAATTCCAGGTGTTTACCGTGGCACTGATAAGGAAGCTTCCAGCCAATAGACTTGTGTGAATGCACAGTCTCACTATGAACAGGGGTTGAAGGGTATCTGCTAGTTTATTTGAAAGTAGGTGACCATAAGAAGCAAAATGTAGTTAACGTTTTTTCAAAGCAAGATCAAAGGAATGGACCCGTAAAAGAGACTTTACCCTGAGTGTCTTGCAGAGTATTTTGCTCTTTTAGAGGAGGGCTTTTTGTTTCACATGGTCACAAATGTATTATTTGAAATAATATCATTTAACTCAATGCATAGGTAGGAAAGTGTATTATCTGAAATAATATCATTTAACTCAATGTATCCCAGGTAATGTTTTCACAACCTGCTACTGTTTCTTAGTGTCTCAAGCTGTGAAAGTCATTGGCAAAAATGAAAACACAGGCAAATAAATAAAAAACACCCAATGATCATTTAAAAAATAATGTCATAGTTACGTCTACTCCTTTTCTATATAAAAAGTAAACTGACTCGTGGATGCGCTCAACTTGGCTAAAGTAACCTCCCCTTACTAGATGCTCAGTAAGCTCTAGGTTACTTACTACATTATTTTTTATTTATTTATTAACACATTGAATCTTGAAAATATGTCTTGTGGTCACACAGGATCAGGCCACTGAAGTTCAGGAGAGAAGCCAAGTTGTCTAGAGTCACACAACTTTCCACAGTGGACTAAGGATTTGGATCTGGGTCCCACTGACAACAACGACAAAAACACAGCACAATATTATCATCTACGTGGACTTTTTGGAAGTGGATTGCAAATCTTGCTAGCATTATTATGCATAGCATTAGTTGTTTTAAACAGTAAATTATATAGACACATGTCATTGCTTTCAAATTGTTAACAATAGTTTGGATTTTAAGTTTTCTGTTGACAGCTAGACATACATCCATCCATTCATACATACTTATGGCTTAAAAAAATACAGATAAAACTTAGGTTCCTTTGAAATACCATCTTCTTCCTCTTTTCACAGAGGTAATGATGATCATGTATAGTATGTATCGTTCCAGTCCATTGTTACATTTTAAATCCATATACATATATCCATAATCAATTGCAGTAATTTTTGTGTGTGCATTTAAAATATTTACAAAAATACCCTATGTGTTTCCTGTTTTGTTTTGCAACTTGCTTTTCAAATTTTTATTTCATCTTATGTTTCTGAGATGTATCCATTTATATACACATATATATAGTTTCAAGAAATAGTGCATTCGATAATTTTAACTGTTTTAGAGTTAGTACTCCAAGGTGTAAATACTCTATTAATTTTTTTCCATTTCCTTATTGGTAGCCCTTTTTTATTTTTCACAGTTATAGGCAGTTGCAGTGAATTTCAGTGTATGCCTCTCCTTATATATCTTTGTATTTCTCTAATGCACGTAACTTACAAGTGGAATTGTCAGATCACAGCATAAGCACATTTTAAAATTTTCTGGATGCTGCTCAAATGTTCTTCAAAGAAACTGTTGATTCTCACTACAGCCTTTATTTGCCAATCTGATGGCTGCAATGTGATATCTTCTGGTTTTAAGCTTTCTTTTTTCTTGGATAAATCCCTAGGAATTGAATAGCTAGATCACATAGCCCTTTTATGTTCAACTTTTTAGAAACTGCCAACTGTTTTTCAAAGGGATTATACCATTTTACATTCTCACCAGAAGTGTATGAGAGTCCTGATTCCTCCACATTTCTCACCAACACAGGGTATGGTCAATTGTTTTCATTTTAGTAGTCTAACAACTGTGTAGTGATCTTGAATTGTGGTTTTGACTTGCATTTTCCAATAACAAATGATATTGAGCATCTTTTCATATATTTTTAAAAATGTATTATTTTTTAATTAAACATTTTATTTTAAGATCATTGCAAATTCACAAGCAATTGTAAGGAATAATACAAAGAGATCCCATGAATGCTTTATTCAGTTTTCCTCCAATGGCAAGATCTTGCAAAACTATAGTTGTTATCAAAACCATATCACAACCAGGATATTGATATTGATAAAGTCAAGATAAAGAACAGTTCCATCACCACAAGGATCTCTTATGTTGCCCTTTCATAGCCACATCAATTTCCTTCCCATCCCTACCTTCTTTTTAACCCCTAGCAACCACTAATCTGTTCTCTATTTCTATAATTTTTTCATTTTAAGAATGTTACGTAAATGAAATCATATAATACGTAGCTTTTGGTGTTGTTTTATTTTATTGAGTATAATTCTCTGGAGATTCACTCAGGTTGTCATATGTCTCAAAAGATCATTCCGTTTTATTGTGTAGTATGGATGTGTTACAGTATATTCTGTCATTGGTTGAAAAAAGTTTTAGTTTCCAGTTTTTGTCACTTATGACTAAAGCTGGTATAAACATGTATGTACAGGTTTTTGTGTGAAGATAAGTCTTCATTTCTCTGAGATAAATGCCTAGGAGTGCAACTGCTGTGTTGTATGGTAGCTGCATGTTTAGTTTTTAAGGAAACTGCCAGAATGTTTTCCAAAGTGGCTATACCATTTTACATGCCCACTATCAATGTATAAGCTATCCAGTTTCTTTGCACACTTGTCAGCATTTGGTGTTGTTCCTGTCTTGTATTTTAGCCATTCTGACAGATGTGTGGTTGTATCTCATTGCATTGCAGTATTAATTTCCATTTTCTAATGGCTAATGATGTTGAACATCTTTTCATTACCATCTGTACATCTTCAACGAAATGTCTCATTTCTTTTTTTTTGAGTTCGTAATAGTTTACATCAGTGTGAAATTTCAGTTGTACATTATTTCTTGACTGTCACCACATAAGTGCTCCCCTTCACCCCCTGTGCCCAGCCCCCACTCCCTTCCCCTGGTAACAGCTGAACTGTTTTCTTTGTCTGTGGGTTTGTTCATATTCCACATAAGAGTGAAATCATCTGGTGTTTGTCTTTCTCAGCCTGGCTTATTTCACTTAGCATAATTCCCTCCAGGTCCTTCCATGTTATTGCAAATGGGACGAATTTGTCTTTTTTACGGCTGAGTAGTATTCCATTGTATATATATACACCACATCTTCTTTATCCAGTCATCAGTCGACCGGCACTTGGATTGTTTCCATGTCTTGGCTATTGTGAATAGTGCTGCAACGAACCTAAGAGTGCATATGTTACGTTGGATTGTTGATTTCAAATTGCTTGGGTAGATACCCAGTAGTGGGATAGCTGGTCATATGGTGGTTCTATTCTTAGTTTTTTGGGACGTCTTCATACTGTTTTCCATTGTGGCTGCATCAGTTTGCATTCCCACCAGCAGTGTACAAGGGTCCCCTTTTCTCCACACCCTCTCCAACATTTGTTATTTTTAGTCTTAGTGATTATAGCCATTTTAACAGGTGTAAGGTGGCATCTTAGCGTCTCTTCATTTCTTTTGCCCATCTTCTAATTACATTGTTTGATTTTTTAACTATTGAATTTTGATAGTTCTTTATATATTCCAGATACTGTTTTTCTGTGGGTTATGTGATATATGGAGATTTTCTCACATTCAGTAGCTGTCTTTTTGTCTTTTAAACAGGGTCTTTCACAGAGCAAAATTTTTAATTTTGATGAAGTCCAATTTATAATTTTTTCTTTTTATGAATCATGCTTTTGGTGTCAAGTCTAAGAGCTCTGCCTAGCCTTAGATGACAGAAGATTTCTCCCATGTTTTTTTCCTAAAAGTTTTGTGTTTTACATTTAAATCAATGATACATTTTGAGTTCATTTCTTATAAATGTGAGAATCATACACAAGACTCTTTAAGGTCAACGTGTCTTTTTCTTTTAAACCTATGGATGTCCAACTGCTCCAGCACCATTTTTTGAAAATGCTATCTTTCCTCCATTGAATTACTTTTGCACTTTCACTAGAAATCCATGGGGCATATTTGTGTGGATTTATTTCTGGATTCTCTCAGTTCTATTCCAGTGGTCTCTATGTCTAAACCTCTGCTGTGACTGCAGTCTTGATTATTGTAGTCATATAGTAACTCTTGAAATCAGATACACTGATTCCTCCCAATTTATTTTTCTTTTTAAAATTTGTTTTGGCTATTCTAGTTCTTTGCTTTTTCATACAGAATTTAGAACAAAATTTTACTAGGACTGTGACTGAATTGAGTTAAATCTATATTCAGTTTAGGGAGAATTGGTATCTCCACTAGGCTGAGTCTTCCATTCCGTGAACACAATACATCATTCCATTTATTTAGTTCTTCTTTGATTTCTTTTACCAACATTATATTATTTTTAGCATGTAAGACCTATACATGTTTTGTTATATTAAACCTAAATATTTCATTTTTGAGTGATTATATGTTGTTTGTATTTTTAATTTCAGTGTCTGTATGTTCATTGTTAGTATATGGAAACAGAATATATTTTTGTATACTTATTTGGTAGCCTGCGATCTTGCTGAATGTACTTATTAGTTTTGGGAGATTTTTTGTAGTTTCATTGAGATTGTCAATGTAGACGATGGTGTTTTAAATAAGAACAGTTTTCTTACTTTGTTTTAGATTTGTATGCATTTTATTTCATTTTCTTGTCTTAATGACTTGAACTTCCAATAATATATTTGATAAGGGGAGCGAGCTCATTCTACTGTTAGGAGGAAAGCATTCAGTCTTTCTCCTTTGAGTATTATGTTAGCTGCTGGGTTTTGTTTTGTTTTGTTTTGTTTTTGCTGAGGAAGATTTACCCTGAGCTAACATCTATTGCCAATCTTCCTCTTTTTGCTTGAGGAAGGTTCGCCTGAGTTAACATCTGTGCCAGTCTTCCTTCATTTTGTATGTGGGTCGCTGCGACGACATGGCCACTGACGAGTGGTATAGGTCTGTGTTTGGGGAACCCAACCCAGGCCACAGAAGCAGAGTGAGCCGAACTTAACCATTAGGCAGCCAGTCTGCCCCCTAGCTGCTGGTTTTTTATAGATGCTCTTTACCAAGTTGAGGAAGTTTCCTCTGTTCCTATTTTCTGAGAGTTTTCATTATGAGTGCTAAATTTTTTTAAATGCTTTTTTTGCATTCATTAGTATAACTGATTTTTCTTTTCTTTAGTCTGTTAATATGGTGGATTATATTGTCTTAATATGAGTACTGAACCTACCTT